>NW_007729856.1:122869-148508 GCF_000696425.1 Galeopterus variegatus
CCAATTCAAGAACTGTTTCCTTTTCTCCTCCCCACCATCGTCCTTATTTATTTATTTATTTTATTGAAACATAGTTGATTATACATATTTGTGGTGTACAGTTGACTAACAGGGTTTGTGTACAACATGTGATGATCAAATCAAGATAGTTGGCATATTCGTCATTACAAAATAGACTCATTCTTTGTGCCAGTACATGGTCAGGAAGAGTAGCTAGTTAGTGGGGTGCAGGTGGAGAAGCAAGAAAACAGCTGCATGTGAATTGCAAGCTGCCAGACACGAATGGGCTCTGGCTAGAAGGAGGGATATTTTGATTCTTTTCTATGCTTAAAATTTTATCTTTTGAAATTGAACTGTGTTTACAATTTCAAGTGATCTTAGGACATTCTCGTTGACTCACAAGATTTAAATTTTTTGTTTTCCCCCTCCGGATTGAGGAGCAGAGTCATGACGTCATTCTTCTCCATTTGCTGGTACTGCATGGATTGACTGATAGCACCATCATAAATAGCAAGCTGCCCAGGGACCCCTGGGACCACCTAAACAAATCTTAACCTAGCCAGGCTCCCACCAACTGCCAATTATTTGATAAAATGTGGAAAGATGTAGAAGCCAGTACCTAAGGGGAAAGGGGAGGTAGTGCAAGATAAAATGGGACGATGAGGAGGGAAACTGCTCCATTTGAAACAAGAAAAGAAAATTGCATGGCATTGCAAGCCAAGGAGGCTCACCACAAGGAGCCAATTTTGCTCGCCGCAAAATGCTGCACACTGGACTCAGGCCCAGGATGCCTCTCAGCTGAGAGGAAAGAAGAAACTGTGAGATGCCCTGTAGTATGGAAAGTGTGTTGGTAGCTAAATTGCTTAGATATTGACATATTTGAAAAAGCAATACTATTACCTTGTTGAAGTCGATTACTTTGGTATGTCCCTAAACCAAGAAACTAGCAGTACATCGAGGGTCACTTGAGAGCCCACATGTGTGTCCCACGTGCCTGATACATAGTGGACAGTCAATATTTGGAATGAATGAGTCTAAACCTGTCAATAACCATAATAATACTTTTCATCACAATACAAATACAACCTCTAGTTTGCTGTTTAATTGTTTGCTGTTATTTGTTGCTTTATCATTCCTGTTCTTGTTTTTCATAGCTTAAAAGACAAAGGAACATAAAGTGGCCTTAAAATCCTCAGGCTTAAAACAAAACAAGCAAACGCAATGCCACCGATGGCCTGGGAAATAAGGAAACAGATGGGCGTGAGAAAATTAAACTGCCAGAATCCCATATCAAACTCTCTTTACAGACGTTAAGCAGTGGGAGAACTGGAGTAAATGGAGGTATGGAGGGTATGAGGGCACCCTTCTCAGATCCCCAACAGAGGGGAGCTAACGAGCTAACCGCCCCAGCAGTAGACCTCTGAAATCCACTAAACGCCTCCCACAGCCTTGGCTGAGCAGCAGGAATACCAAGGAAGGCCCATTCCTGGAAGTCGTGGGACTTTGCAGCAGGCAAATTTCTCTCTAAGACTTCCCATCAGCCTTGTTGAACTTTCTTTAAAATGCATTGCTTAGAGTCATTCTCCCAAGAAACCTTCCTTCTTTCCCCCTTTCTTTCAAAAGGTATGATCAGTGTTGTGACCTGATGTTGTCCCAGCTTCTCTCCATTTTTCCTCATGGGCCTTTCTCCTAAGAAAACTCTTGCTAGTCTGATCCTGCACTAGCACCTGCCTCTCTGAGGAGCCAGAGTGCCATGAGGCAGTGTGGGCCTCATCTACCCATTTGTCCAGCAAGAGTCCATGGGAGGCCTGCAAGAATGGGACCAATGTGGCAAAATATTTCTGGAGAAACTGAAAATTCATGCTTTTTATGTCAAATTCAGGATTTTAAATATTGTTTTGAATTTTCCTTAAAAATCATATGCAAGACATATAATATATCTACCATCTAAATTGGCCAACAGCCAGTTTGTGGCTCCCACTCCACAGTGTAATATTCACTGTAAATTTTCTAACCACCTCTGCTAGGAGTTGCCATATTCTCCCTCTTCACCATTCTCCTAGGCAGGAGTTCTTACAAAACCTCCAGCTGAGGATGGGAAAGCTGACCTCTCAGTGTTAAGAGAACACCTGAAACATGTCTGTAGCAAGTTCTGTAGCAAGACAGCTGTAGCAAGTTCTCTTGGTAGAGATATTTGGAAGGACCAGTTGCCTTTAACTCAGGAGAACAGACTGAATCCCTATTTTCTTTCCCTGAGTTCAAAGACACAGCTTAAACAGGCTTGCCTCTATCAGGGACTGACCTACCATTTAAATGTGTTTTTAATTGGCCTTTGAAATTTGAGAAGGTCAGATAATACGTTTGCTTAACCTGGAAAGCCAGACTTTGATGGCGGTCTGATATCCTTGGGACAGCTACTGTAAGCCTTTCCAGTAAATCACTCCTGCTTATGGATTTAAATTCTTTTATGGTCCCACTAGTCTTCATCAGTATGTGAATGTCTGATTTATTTGGTTTTCAAATTCAAATTTTCTGTCTTGTTAGAAGACAAAGATCAATATTTTATTTGCCCTCCACAAAAGGTCAGTAATTGGAACTCCCCAAATACACATTCATTTCAGTTGTACAGAGACAGTTACAGAGCATGATTAAAATAGATCCCTTAGACCACATTTGTGGTAAGATTGCAATGACAGACCTGAAGGTATGAAATTCCCTCTTGCTCTCCAAGCTCTGAAACATTCTCTGGCTTCTGTCGTGTAGCCTTCAGAGAATCTGAACACATATTCTTAGGGAAGATGAACACAGACCATGTCGTGTTCAGTCACAAAGGAGTTTTACATTTTCTGTAGGAAAATGTGCCATCCCAAAATATGCCGATTGGTATATTGAGTATTTCGAGCTGAAAACTTTGGAGAAATCGTAGTTTCAGAAAGGGCTCACTGGCCTGTCTTCCTACATGCAGCAAGCCGTAAAAACTCCTCTAAAAGAGGTGCCTTCCCTGTACCAGGGCGAGAAAATAGCCCTTATCACCACAGACTGGGAATCAGAGCTGCGATGGGCCTGAATAAATAAACTTCCAGAAGTAACCCTTATCTTCCACTAGCTTTACACCCCATCCCCTTTATATCCTCTAGTGACTCTTCTAGAATTTACTGCCCCTAGCCAGAGTCCCTTTGTCCTGTCTTTCTTCACAAGTTTATGGTTCTTTGTCTAAAATGTATAAAAGCATCTTACTCTGGCCACTTCTTGGGAATTCACTTTTTCGTGAAGATCCCCGTGTATATGCAAAACCGATAAAACTTGCATGCTTTCTCTTGTTAATCTGTGTTATGTCAATTTGGTTTCCACACAAGAGCTGGGGGATGGGGACGGGTCGGTTGGAGGTGATCTCTCCCTGCCCGACATCTGGTTCTTTCCTGCTTTGCTCAGCAACACTGGTGAACTTTACTTGGATTGCATCTCTAAATATCAGAGTGACCCGGCCAAGATTGCTGGAACATTTTGGCTGGCAAGAATTGGCAGAACCCCAGAGGGAATCCCTCCTCATTTCTACTCACTTTGACAAATGCCTTTTTTCTCAAGAAAATCTATACACAATTGCTTAACATTTTTCCTCATAATCTTCCTATTTATAATAGGCTTTGAGTCCTGGAGATCAGCATCACACTACCGTTTTCTCCAGCTAAAGTTCTAGGTGTAGATTCATATATACAGAGAGCTTAAATCATTCTATCCATGGATTAATGGAGAGAGTCTTGACTCACTGCCCAAAGGCCTGGATTGTTGCAATCCCGCCTTTAACATGTGCTTCCAAGAAGTAAGAAATTACCCCTGGGCCTGTTTTTTATCTACATACTAAGAGGGTTACACCAAATAATATCTAAAACCACAAGCAAGTCTAGGTTATATGAGGCTTGAAGTATATATATTTTGGGTTCCTTTATAAAAAAAAAAATTCAAAATTATGAGCACAAATTAGATATTAAAAATTTTTCTTACAGTAAGAAAAGAAATCACAACAAATTACTGATTATAAAAGACTGACAAATACCACAGACATCAAAATAGAGAAAAATGAAATAATATTTTTATTAACTAACTGCCTCTATAAGACTTATTTCCCTAGATATTTTGGCTGTGTATATTCTTGATTGCTTCTTCACTTGGCAACAGTTTTGTAATATTATTGTCAACAGAGAGAAGAGAAAAATAATTCAGTCTTTCCTTTAGCATGGTTGATCAAAATTTGTTTGTATTGTTTATTGCTTAGAAAAGTTTCTTTTAGGGCCGGCCTGGTGGCGCACTGCTACAGTGTGCCGCTTGGGAGCGTGGCGGCACTCCCGCCGAGGGTTCGGATCCCACATACAGACCGGTTCCCGCTCACTGGCTGAGCGAGGTGCGGGCGCGACACCGAGGGTTGTGATCCTGTTGCCGGCCCCAGTCCGGTACGGGCGCGACACTGAGGGTTGTGATCCATTGCCGGACACGAAAAAAAAACAAAAAGGAAAAAAAAAAAAAGAAAAGTTTCTTTTAGTATCACAACCTATGACTAGAAATCTCATGAAACATTTAATATGTTGTCAGATTTGGGAAAACCTCTATCCTGTGTCTTCATATATCAGCTGTAAGATTCAGAAGAATTCTCCATAGACAAGTTCGTGCCTCCATATATTTGCAATTTTGTTTCTTTTCCACTAAAATTTGCAAAAATCTCATATTTGCAAAGCCAGATGACATAGACACTTTCATGATGCAACAGGATTTCTGGCACCTTTGTGGCATGAGCCTGTTTGAGTCAGAAAAATGGTTGGTAGGAATATTCCTGAAAGTCATTCTTATAAAGAGATGGCCAGCGATAATTTAACAATATATGGAAGAAACTGCAAACCACATAAACATAGCCCATTAAACCCAAACTGCAGTTAAATATGTCTTTCATTTTAAAATTTTATAAAAACATAACCATGTGAATATATTGCCAAGGATCCTCCCAGGACTTTGGAAAGACCCCTAGTAAATGAGGAGCCCTAAAACTTAAGCTTCAGTATCTTTATATCAATCAGTTTCTATCTAAAACCTTCCAAATTCCAAAAATAGTTCTGAGAAATTAAAATAGCTAAAATTCAACCCAGTATGTTTGACTCATCAAAAGAAAAAGAGACAGAAAAAGAAGTGAAGGAAGTGGAAGAGTAAAAGCACAGACATACAGTTTAGATTATTTTGACATTATTCATTGATTTCATTTCTATCCCATTTCTACTTACCACAAACAAACAAAAGTTGGTTGTAAAGCCCTCTTATCTATTAAGCCAGGTAAAGGTATAATCAGTTCTTTACTATATAAGAACTAAGTTGACCCTATTCTGAATTTAATGACAGTATAATTTACATTTAGCAACTTAATATTATTCACTGAAGTTGCAACTTTCAATTCTTGACTTTATGAATAAAAGCCCAAAAGCACAGACAGCAAAAGAAAAAATAAACACATGGGATTATATCAAACTAAAAAGCCTCTGCACAGCAAAAGAATCAATTAACAAAGTGAAAAATCCTACAGAGTGGGAGAAAATATTTGCAAACTATACATCAGACAAAGGATTAATAATCCGGAATATACAAGGAACTCAAACAACTTAACAGTAAAAATAAATAAATAAATAACCTGATTTTAAAAATGGGCAAAGGAGCTGAATAGGCATTTCTCAAAGGAAGATATACAAATGGCCAACAAATACATGAAAAAATGCTCATATTCACTCAGCATCAAGGAAATGCAGATCAAAACCACATGGAGATATCATCTCACTCCAGTTAGACTGGCTGTTATCAAAAAGATAGAATAACAAATGCTGTGAGGATGTAGAGAAAGGGGAACCCTCCTGCACAGTTTGTGGAACAGTAAATTGGTGCAGCCGTAAAAGAAAACAGTATGGAAGTTCCTTAGACAACTACAGCTAGAACTGTCATATGATCCAGATATATCCACTGCTGGCTATATACACAAAGGAATGGAAATCATCACATCAAAGGGATACCTGAACTCCACGTTTATTGCAGCTTTATTTATAATAGCTGAGAGTTGGAACCAACTTAAATGTCCATCGTTGGACAACTGGATAAGGAAAATGTGGTATATTTATACAATGGAATACTACTCTGCCCTAAAAAAGAATAATAATTTGTTAATTATTAATATTTATTATGTGGCTGTCACTGTGCTGGGCAGAAACATATATATACTGCCTGTATGACACTCGGGCTAATGTCTGGAACCCTGTCAACATCACCAACTGTAGCGCTCTTAATCCTGTTCATGGTGCCAATTGTAAAGCTACTCGACCACG
The DNA here is from genome assembly GCF_000696425.1 of Galeopterus variegatus. Classification (NCBI taxonomy): domain Eukaryota; kingdom Metazoa; phylum Chordata; class Mammalia; order Dermoptera; family Cynocephalidae; genus Galeopterus; species Galeopterus variegatus. Next base: position 129,220 of record NW_007729856.1, read on the forward strand.
CCAGTCATCAGGCTCTTTTACCTGCCAGTAATCCTGCCAACTGGGCTGATTGTTGAGCTAGGGCTGGGTCTAGAGCTCCCAGACCCCTCAAGCCTGTTCACAGACTGGGTCACAAACCCTTCATATGCCAGGCTGGGTCACCAGACCCCACACACACCAGGCTGGGTCACCAGACCCCTTCACACAGGTCTGTGAGCTAGGTAACCGGCCAAAAGGTCCTTGGAAGCTGTAGGTTGGAAAGCATGGCTGCACCGGGTGGATGCCCGAGGCAGACGCCTGCCCATCCGCTTCACTAAAACTATTCTCTCTCTCTCTCTCTCTCTGTCTCTCTCTCTCTCTCTCTCTTTCTTCCTCTCTCTCTCTCTCTCTCTCTGAAGAACATAAGAATAGCAACAAAACTAAAAAGATACATTGGCACACACGCACACTAACTCCACACACAATCTGCTTACAAAGGATGTGCTAAAACCACACCCAACTGGACCCGAGGCGAGGGCCCTGACCCAACTATTCTATTTTATCAACACTGCCATTAGCAGAAACATGGATGAATTTAGAGAAAATCATGTTAAATGAAATAAGCCAGGCACAAAAAGAGAAATATCACATGTCCTCACTCATAAGAGGGAGCTAAAAAAAAAAAAACTTTTTAAAAGAAGATAGATACAACAATCACAATAATATGTTGAACTTTCAAAAGGAGAGAATGAAACTGAGGTTACCAGAGACAGGAAAGGGGAGAGGGAGTGGGGAAAGGGAGGAATTGGTAAAGGGCCATGAAAATGAACTACACTGTATAATGTTGAATATACTAATTATACTGATTTGAGCATCACATATTGCATACAGGTATTGATATTTAACTGTGTACCCCACAGATCTGTATAATCAATTCTGTTTTGATAAAAGAAACTAATAAACACAAAAATAATAAAAATTTAAAAATAAATAAATAAAAATAGATATCAGTCTGTCAAAGAAAATGTTGGGGATTTCCGTTTGTTTTGTGTTTGGGGTTTTTTGGGGGGTCATTATTGAAATTTATAATACGAAAATATAATAATCCCTAAATTGATCTGAGATCATAACACAATCATAAGATGTATTAATCTATCATTTAAAATTATTTTTAATAGTCTCTCAACTGACAACTTAGTTATTTCCTCCTTCAGTTTTGTTGAAAGCCAAGAATTGGAAATGACCTGACCTACAAAATGATTTGTTATCCAGTCATGGAAGCTATTCACTTTTTCAGTTTCTGGGAAATATACCAAAAAGGTTTTACCAAGTCTTATGATTCTTGGTCCTTCACACAGAGGCACTTTGTTTAACCCAATATCCTCAGAAAGGTTCGAGAAACTCAAAATATTGCTATTTTCAGTATACTTTTGGTAATACTAATTTTTAATAGAATACTTTTGTCTTATGTGGCTTAAATATATTTTTTCTTAAAACCTGGGGGCTACCATTGAACTCCCTTGGTTTGTGGAAAATATACACTAATAACCTAAGTGGCAGGTCAGTCCTCATTGTCTCACCAATTTATAGAGCCCAGGCTTACCTTCTGAAAGAAAACGTCTCACTTTAGTTATCGACTCAAATGAATGTATTAATCTGTGTCCCTATGACAATCAGCTAACTTCTAAATTATATTTCTAAGATAGACAAACTATGGCACTTTGCCATGCTTTTTCTTTTTAATGACTTTCTTTCTGCCTTATCCTCACAAAACTCTCTCTCAAGAACAATGAATTTTTGACAATAGTAGACTAATGAAAATTAGAGAGCTGGCTAAATACCAAGGGATAGTGGGGCTCTAGATGTCTTTGAACCCTGATAATGTAAGTGAAAGACTAGTGTGTTCGTTTTTGATGAAACCCAGCACAATATGGTCAGATTACATAGACATTTACCCCGTGACTTAGAATTTTCACCCTTGGATCCACATCCCAAAGACATTGTCACCTACATGGAGGCACATACAAGATGTTCATCACAGTATTGTGGGTAGAAGGGAGTTAGGGACTATCAGATTGTCACTGGGACAGCAGATAGATATAATGTGGTAAAGGGTCACCATCCAATGAATGGATCTTAAAATCACTGTGCTGGTGGTGAAAAAAACTAAGAAGCAGAATAGATATATATTTCACCACTCATTGATATAAATTAAGAACACCTGCACATTAGACAATACATATTGTGCAGAAAGCACACACAAGGTGATGGACATTAAACACATCAAAATTGTTGTGGTATTGCAATTTATTGAATGTTGACAGATTGATACTTTAAATATTTTATGAATATATGACATATGGTCATCATTCTACTTTCAGATATACCCTACCCGAAATAGAACCAGCATCAACACTTAAGACTGCTTTATCATTCTTCCTTGGGTCTTACCAGGCAGGATGATTGGGGAGGAAGTTCCAGAATAAAATAAATTATCCCAGGGGAGGGAAGAGTTAGCCCCTGAATGAATGGCTTTGGTCTTGGAAGAAAAAGGGGGAATTGAGTGGAGGAAATGTAGCCCTTGATGAATGCACATGATCAGGCTCTAGATGAAGAACTAAGAATTGGGTTGGGGACCTTCCCTTTCTCTCTATTTTCCTCTAATCCTGCTATCACATCCTGCTCTTATTTTTTTTTCATATATTTCCACACCATGACTACTTCACCAAGGACCTTTGAAGGAAACACAAGTGATTAATCAACAAATGAAAAGATGTTAAACCTCAAAAGTATTTATGGAGGGCCGGCCCGGTGGCGCACTGCTGTAGTGCGCCGCTTGGGAAGCGCGGTGGCGCTCCCGCCGAGGGTTCGGATCCCACATACAGACCAGCTGCTCACTGGCCGAGCGAGGGGCGGGAGCAACACCGAGGGTTGCGATCCCGTGGCCGGTCCCGGTCCGGTTACAGGCACGACACTGAGGGTTGCGATCCGTTGCCGGTCACGAAAAAAAGACAAAAAGGAAAAAAAAAAAAGGTATTTATGGAAATGGTAATTAAAACATGAATAATACACCTTGAAAAGATTTAAACAGGAGAGAGGTATAGGTCAGAGTGCTTTTGGAAAGAAGGATAGACAGAGATTTAACTCAAAATTTTAATTCAGTATATAACTCTCTAGTTTCATCTTAACATACAAATGATTCAACATACAGATTTTTAAATGTAAAAATAATGGTGTAACAACAAAAATGCCAGTATTTATAAATAGATTGTCATACTAGTAGACTGAAAGCATGTGTAAAGCCAGTATTGCATTAGTAAAAACCCTAGTGATTTAAAAACAACTTCCAAATCATGAGAGTAGAAACTGGGGAAGAAACAAAAACTCATCAAGTCATTAATATCCAATAAAAGATTAAATTACTCTATTAAAAGTAGAGGCATAAATGGACAAAATGTTTGAACAGATAAGTCACAAAAGAAGATGTGACCAACAAGCACATGAAAAACTATTCAGCATTACTAGTCATCAGAGAAATAAAAATTAAAGGAAAAATTAGATACCACTATATTCCCACCAGAATGGCCAAAATTAAAAAAACTGACAACACTAATGCTGTCAAAGATGTAGACAGGGCCGGCCCGGTGGCTCACTCGGTAGACTGCGGCACTTGGGAGCGTGGCGGTGCTCCCGCCGAGGTTTTGGATACCAGAGAGAGACTGGTCCGCTCACAGGTTGAGCGCGGTGCGGGTGCAACACTGAGGGTCGCGATCCCGTTGCCGGTCGCGGTACGGGCGTGACACTGAGGGTTGCGATCCTGTTACCAGTCACGAAAAAAGACAAAAAGGAAAAGAAAAATGAAAAAAAAATTTTAAAAAGTAATAATCAACCACATTGTATATCGACAAAATAAAATAAAATAAAATATTTACACCGAGGGTTGCGATCCCGTTACCGGTCACGAAAAAAGACAAAAAGGAAGAAAAAAAAAAAGATGTAGACAATCTGCTGAACTCTCAAATATTGTTGGTATGAGTATCAAATGGCATAGCCACTTTGGAACAATATCTAGCAGTTTTTCTGAAAACTTAATATACACTCCTCTATCACAGTGTGTATCAACCCCTAGGTTTTCACCCAAGAGAAATGAAAGCATATGTCTACCACAATTCTCACAGATTTATTCATAATGGCCAAGAACTGGAAATAGACCAGGTAAATTAACAAGAAACTGGATAAATAAATTGTAGTACATTCAAACAACAGAGTGCTACTCAGCAACAATAAGAAATCAATCCATGCAACAGGAGGGCTGAATCTCAGAAACATTATGTGAGTGAAGAAAGCCTTAAGCAAGAGTAAATACTGTTTGATTCCATTTATATGAAATTCTAGAAGAGTGTAATAAAAATCTCTAATAAAATAATTTGGAACAATAACTGCCTTTTGGGTGAACAAAGGTTGAATTTGGCTGTGAAAGGGCACAAAGGAGCTTTCTGAAAGGATGGTTATACCTCGGTAGGGTTTCGGGGACAGTGTTACATGTTAATCTGAATTCATTGGATAGTACACTTAAGATTTGTGCATAACACTGTATTTAAATCTTATGTCAAAAAAAATAAAAATAAAAAAACAAATATAACTTACTTCATGATTTGTAGGCTGATATTCTTAGTGGTGAAGTATTGATGCCTCAATGTTACTTTGGAATGTGTTTTGAAAAATGGTGGATTGATGAACTTATGTAGGGATGAGGAGGTGAACAGACACATGATAAAGCAAATACAGAAATAGGTTAGGACACAGGGGCAGGTATCTAGAGCAAATACAGCAAAGTGTTAAATCTGGATGATAGGCACCAGATGGTGCCTTATGTTATTTTTTGTATGCTTGTATTTTTACACATGCTAGAGTTATTTTGTAATTATTAGTACATTTGCATGAAACACGTTACTTATATGCTGTACAGAGAATATTTGTGTAAACGAGTCAGAGGCTCTTTGCACCAACTCTGCAGTCCCCATCCCTGGACGCCCCAAGGTGACTTTATAAATTACAATAATCCTATAGTATTCTGGCTGTTAACTGTCTTGGTGTGTTGATAAGTGTATATGCTTAAATAAATTGTATAAGAGTGGCAAAAATATGAACATATCAATTCTTGGGTGGATTTTGCTGTGATTCCCAATTATTCATTCCCTCCTTCCCTCTCAGAAGATTACATAGCCTCATCCTTTATTATGTGACTTGCTCTGGCCAAAGTATTTGAGCAGACATGACATATGCCACCTCCAAGGGGAAACTATAAGAGTGTTGTAGGCCAAATTATATCCTCCCAAATTCACATGTTGCAGTCCTAACCCCCAGAACCTCAGAACACGACTGCTTTTGGAGACAGAGCCTTCAAAGGGGTGATTAAATTAAACTGAGGCCATGAGGGTGGGCCCTAGTCCAATCTGACTGGTGTCCTTTCAAGAAGAGCAAATTTGGTCACAAAAAGAGACATGAGGGATTTGTGCACACAGGAGAAAGATCATGTGAAAACACTGAGAAGACGGCCATCTGCAAGCTAAGGAGAGGGGCGTCAGGAGAAACCAACCCTGCTGACACCTTGATTTTGAACTGCTAGCCTCCAGAGCTGTGACAACAAGGACATGAATCTGCATGTCCCAGAATTGAAAGTGAGGTACGGCCACATCAGTTAAGTTGTAACCAGAACATGTAGCACAAGGATCAACACTTGCTGCAAGTCACACATGCATAGTAGAGGTATGTGGAATATACTTTGGGGCTGAGTGAGTATAGTGGTGGCCAAATTTTAAATATTTGACATTACAGTTACCAGAACAATGATTTCTCAGACCGATCAGCTGCCTGATTTTGCCCATGGTTGCTGAACTGCAGGTTAAAAGCCTACTTTCAGCTGCCTTCAGTAGGAGAGCAATTTGGCTAGCTCTATGGTACAAAGCTCTGCTAACTGGTAAATTGCCACAAAGTTATTAAGCTTTCTTTCACTCTGCCATAACCGAAACAAAGCCTCCACAGACTCAAAACAACAACAAAAAATTCTTCTAGGAGCATTCAGGTAAAGCCTGTTGTTTTGAAGTTTAATTTGAATTAACAAAAAGTATTTTGGTATGTTTCCCTCTAACCCTTTTCCTCTTAACACTTGCAGGTTTTACTGTTACAATAATAGATATTCATTTATATTTCAACGGACTGTTAGAATTACAAGAAATAAAGAACATTTTGCTTTCTGCCCTTGAAATTTTTATAATGCCTGGATCAAAGGTCTATATCCTGGATGCTTTAGGAGAGAGTTTGAGGTCTTTCCAACTCTTAAAATTTTGAGATAGCTAAATTAATATTCTATTTTTATTTGTGAATAATTCCCAAATATTCCTTTTATTTAAATATTCATACCTGAAATTAAATAACTAAAAACTAAATAAAGTTACACCACACAATTTAATAAAATTTGGAATTAAGATATAACCTCTATAATTTAGTTCTGTATTATTTAAACTTTATATAACTTTTTAACTCAGAAATAATATAGTTTTTCCAATTTTTCTAATCAAAATAATCTCAATGTTCATATTAAATGACTATTTTTCTGTTTTTAAAAATTATTTTAAAGTTTTTACTAATTATTTATTAAAATAAAACTAACATACTTCAAAATCATCGTTTATTTGCAACAATTTTAGTTTTTCAATAATGAATATTCATTTATATATCAGTAGACTTTTAAAATTTCATCAAGTAGACAACTTAAGAAGATTTTCACTACAAGTTGCATCTAGCTTAATTACTTATTATTTGACACTGAAATAATAAATGTTCAGATATTAATATATAGAACATTCAGATGCTGACAATAAATTTAAACATGAATGTTGGTATCCCACCCAAATGCCATAAGCACTCGTACCTCAAGGAAGGCCAACCTGAAGTTTTCCAAAAGGAATCCTGAGATCTGAGGCCTTTCCCTAACCACAGGAGCTTCTCCAGCCTGTACACAAGGTAGACCAGAAGTGTTGAGGTATGAAGACATCCTCCACACCCAAGAATGCCCTCCACCAATCATTGATAGGATCTGGTGGTTGAATACCTTGGCTACTATTATAGCTTTTATATAACTAGCCCTCCAAAACTCAAGCTGGCATCTGATCCCCAACATGGCAGTGTGGAGGTGTTTGGGTTATGGGGTAGGATCCCTCATGAATAGACTAACGCCCTCCCTTGGGAGGGAGGGGGTGGAACAGTGAGTGAGTTCTTCCTCTATTATTTCCTGGGAGAGCTGGTTGTTAAAAGGACCTGGTACATCCTCTCTCACCTGCTTCCCCTCTCACCATGTAATCTCTTTGTATGCACTGGCTGCCCTGCTGCTTTCCACCTTGAGTAGAAGCAGCCTGAGGCCCACACCAGATGCAGCTGCCCCAGAATCATGAGCCAAATAAAACTTTTTTCTTTACAAATTACCCAGTCTCAGGTACCCTGTTACAGCCGCACAAAAATGGACTGATACAGCTACTCATTTCTCAGCTGGGACAACTCTGAGGTATGGTCTACTCTACTAACCAGAGTTCTGCAGCAGAATTGAGACTGAGTTTTCCAGTAATACAGTTCAATAATATACCTTTTTGGCTTCCTTTCCTTTACTGTATCATTTCCCACTCACCAACTAGTGTTTTACGAACTCACTTCTCAAATAAACAACTGTACTCACATCCTATTCTCAGTGTCAGCTTTCGGGGAAACTATCCTGAGGCTTACATAATCACATGATTGCATGCACATTCTGGGATGCCAGAAATGATATCAAAGTGGCAATTTGGGTCTTAGCCTTCCAGAACCTGAAGACAAAGACAAATCCAATGTATTTTTACTAGATTACCAAGAACGAAGCTGAAAGAAAAAACAATATGGTTATATGCTGTTTACTGAGCCATTCCAAAAACAGCATGACGTGGAAAGGTCGAAAGTAAATGGACTGAAAACGATGTTCTAATAAAATGTGATAAAAAGAAAGAAAACAGACATGATAATATTAATAAAAATTAAAAACCTTCAAATTGGGCAAAGAGGATTTTTTTTTAATTTATGAACGCTACAATCCCCAGATATGATAGGGGTGCAATAAATCATGAGCTTATACATACTAGTCATGAAGCACCTAAGTATGTGAAACAAATGTTAAAAATATGATTTTCAAATGTTTCAAATCTATACTCAAATGAATAAATTATAATATTACTCTCACAGAAACCAACAAATCAAGAAGAAAAAATTATAAGGATAATATTAATGTTTGATTTAATGGATATGTACTTTTTTTTCTTTTTTTACTCAACCAAGCCTAGATTTGTTTGCACCCAGACATAATCACAGAAAATTTAAATGTAAATTAGGCCAAAAAGGTTCTGACAAAATCCAAAGGGCAAAAATCATGCCAGCCACATCTTCTGATCAAAATATAATAAAATTTGAAGATCACAGAAGAGAAGTTAAAAAAAAAAACAAAAAAACTAACTCAAATTTAATACAACTGTCTAAATAATTCTGCATAAGAGGAAATAAACTATGGAATTACAAACTATTTAGACAGAACCAAAAATGAGATAATGTCAAAAGTGCTGTGAAACATGAAATTAGCCTTTAGCATTCTTATTAGAACACAGTATATTTTGAAATGAATTATTTCAACTCATGAAACCATAAAAAATTTAAACAAAAAACGTAGGATAAAAGTAATTAACAGATATAAAAGGAAAAAATGCTATTTTTAAAAAAGGAAATATGTTTCTTTTTAAAAATAGACAGAAACGTAAAGTTTTCAGAGAACATTTAATCAAACTTTCTTCCCGGCCAAGAAATACTGTCTTAACCATTTAGGTTTTTATAACTCATATTTCTAAATTATAAACCAGGAGCAATTTGTGAGTTAGATGAAGTTGCAATTTGGAATTCTCTATTTTCCTTGTTAACACCCCACCACGACCGTCACCACCACCACTACCTTCCTCCAGGATCCTAGCTAATGCTCCATTCCTATTCAGCCTTGCTCAGCTTAGCAGTGAAGTTGAAAAAGCCCTAACAAACTCACCCCTTTATAAGCTAGTAAGCTTCAGGTTTAAAAAGCTTGACTCTCCCATTTTAGTCTAAAAGTGTTAAAACCTATATTAGTTGCCCAGTACTTCATAAGAAATCATCCCAAACTCAGTGGCTTAAAATAAAAATGTATTATTCAGCACAGTTGTGCTCACTGGCTGTGCAATTCTTTTGCTCATTTTACCTGAGCCACTCATGCAGTTGAGTTACTTTCAGGAGAAGGGTCAGTTGGGCTTGAAGTTCCAAGTTGGCCTCACTCATGTACAACAATTGACGCTTGCTGTTGGCTAGGGTGACTTGATTTTCCTCCACATGGCCTCTCAATACCCAGGAGACCAGAGTTGGCTTCCTTATATGGCAGACCCAGGACAGCATTCCAAAAAGACAAAGGCAGGAGCTCCAAGGCCTCTTGAAAATGAGGCTCTGGAACTACCAAATGTCACTTCAGCCTCATTCTATTGGTAAAAGCAAGACACCAAAGTTAGCCAAGGTTGAAGAAATAGATATAACTTTCCTCTCAATAGAAAGAGCTGGAAAATACTGTGGCCATGTTTTCAATGGCTACGAACACAACCGTCTTTGCAGCAGAAACTTAGCTAGACATTCACCAACTCTACATACACGTCCTGGACATGAAACAGGACAACATTTCTTAGTATCCTTGTAGGTAGATTGAGTTCAAGTGCTTGGATTCATGGCACTTTCAGGTGCAGCATTAAACTCCCTTTTGGGCAGTACCCTGTGCTTTTGTCTTCTTCTGCCCCTGCAGTAGTGATGGCAAGTGCTGAAGATGGCAGCATCAACAAATGGAAGGAGCATGGGTGCCTGAGATGTTTTATTTAAAGGAAAGCCATCTAATTTACATTGACCTTTGACATGAGCAAGAAATAAACTTGTATTACATTAAGCCACTGAGACTTAAACACACTGCAATCTAACATACCCTAACTAATACAGCCTTTGAGAACTCAAAAAAAAAAAAATAAAAAAAATGACCTCAAATAACAGTATGTAGGACATGGCAAATAGCTGGTGGGAGGAATTTTTTGGTTGCGGTTTTTGTTGGGGTTGGGGGAGAAAATTGCACCTTGTTTTATACATTAGCAGACTTCCTTCTACTCACTAGCATGCTGTCCCTGATGATATCTATTAGTCTCTTGGACTCTGTTAGTTCCAAAGAAAACACAGGTGAGGAGACTTCCTACTGTGGCAGTGACTCACTTGCACAGTAGATTCATTTTTTACAATTCAGCTCACAATCAGCCTCCTGCTACTCACAGGGAAGGGATGGCTGCTAGGAGCATATGCTGACATCTGGGGAGGTGAGCTCATGGCTAGCTTAGAAAGACACTGTCTTTGATGACAGTCTACAAAATTTATTTTCTTTTACTCTCACACTCTCATTATCTCTCATCTCACTCCATAGACAAATGCTCCTCTATTGGCACAACATTTATAGAATTTCATCCCTGAAAGACCTTGCCAGCTCCTTAAAATGCTAGTTTTTCCTTTGGTTCAGAGCTGAGGAAACTCAGCCATATGACAAAAGTTCAAGTGGGTCACTAAGAAATTTTTATCCACTTTCTGGAGTAAAAACTCCTCAGAGTGTTTTAAAGATGTAAACCTGTGCCTTTTCATGTCTGGCAATGACACTGATGATGAGAAAAACCTTCCCAGACCAGGATAATCTATCCAAGATTTATTTATTTTTTCATAATCCCTCTGTTTATGTGTTTTCAAATGACTAATGAGGCGAATCTGGAAGTGGCAGATTTTGCCACAATTTAGACAGATGGTTTCATTATATGTGCATAAAGAAACTAATTTTGGAAATGTGAAAATAAAGATATGTTTTGTACCACTCTGAGTTTTTCTAAGAGAACAGAGATAAAATGAGAAGGGGACATGGAAAGATTTCAATGTTACTAAACCATACATTGTTATCCTCTTATCTTACAAACCTCTGGAATAACTACTGAGAATTATTACTCTAACATGTAGATGATTTCTTTAGCCCAAACCCTTGGGAAAGTCCAAACACATGTTCTAGTCATTGCTTTGGAAAGCTTGCATAAGCACTATTGAGTGAACTGTTGCTGATAAAAATGTGCCGTCACTCCAAACCTGAGCTCTTGCTAGAAATGAAGCAAATAAATATATATTTCTGTTCTAATCCAGTTATCCAATTATTAGAGTGGTCTCTCTTAGATGGGAACTGCTTGAAGTCTTGGTACATTTTCAATTTATTTCATAGAGCCTAGCACTATGAACACACATTAATTCATTCATTCACTTACTCATGTATCTCAAACTCACTGAATGTGTGCATTGTGTAAGATAAGGTAATTGCTGCTGTGAAATTCAAACACTCATATGCCCTGCTTTCAAGAAATTCACAGATTTGACAGATATGTAAACAAATTATCATGATACATTATGATAAATGTATAGCTCCTTAAAGAACAAAAACATTTTTCTGCTGCTGATGGCTGTGGTGGTAACAACAAAGACCTAGCATGGAAGCGAGAAGAAGGAAGAACCCAAGTATATTAGGTTACCCTGAGAAATATTACCCAGAAACTTATGCCACACAGGTACCATTAATAGTAATTTGCTAAGCATTTCAGGTGAGTGAGACAGGATTGTGAATGGATCTTGAGTATGGGCATAAGGCATAGAGTGTCTACACATGTTCCAAGGCTCTTTGATACTGATAGAAACATGACTGGGAAGAGGAGGGCAATGAGCTGTGATGTTGTTATGAAGCCAGCTCGTAAGTTGGCTATCCATGCACTGAGGCAATGAAACTCCCGCAGCATTCTAAATTGTAACTTGGATATCCCAGCCATTATGAAGGAATGTGTTATGGTTATTTTCATGTGTCAACTTGACTGATATAAGGAATTCCTAGATAGATGATAAAACATTTTTTCTGGGTGTGTCTGTGAGGGTGATTCCAGAAGAGATCAGCATTTGAATTGGCAGACTAAGTAATGAAGATCCACCTTCACCAATGTGGGTAGGCATCAATCAATCCATTGAGGTCTTAAATAGAATAAAAAGGCAGAAGAGCTGGGCCATTTATCTTCTCCTGCCCTCAGACATCAATGCTCTTGGTTCTCAGGCCTTCAGACTCAGACTGGGATTTACATCATTGGCTCCCCTGGTTCTCAGGCCTTCATGCTTGGACTGGAACTGCACCTCTGGCTTTCCTGGACCTCTGGCTTGCAAATGGCAGATTGTGGGAGTTCTCAACCTCCATAATCATGTGAGCCAATCCTTCATTTAAAAAAAAAAAAAAAAAAAAGCAAATCTATATATATATCCAGATTTATAGCAATATGTATCCTCTTGATTCTGTTTATTTGGAGTACTCTAATACAGTATGTTTTTCAGAGTAGGAAGATAGAAAAAATACTATTTAATATTTTGCTTTTCAGACTTATAACTTCCAAATGTCATGCCTTATAAGTTTTCTACTTATATTAGCCCCAACCCCACACAAAGATTGTGTATATTTGAGAGCCTAGTCATCAAAGAGTCATAAGCTTTTGCAGGCTAGGCTTGTAATATTTTGGCAGTAATATTTTCTCATAATCTTTGTAGGCATTTGACCTGTTTCCAGTTTAGTTTTTGTATACGTAACTACATCCAAAGATTTTTATCCATATTTCTCTCAATTGAATTATATCTACCTTGAGATAATTTAAAATAATAGGCTTAGGTACGAATAAAACACTGTTAATCTGATCTTTGGCACTGGGTTCTCTCCTATTTTCTGAATAATAACATGCAATGAGAGGAAGGCAATAAAGCTTTAAGGTCCCACTTTTGTAAAAATTGTTTTATCAGCACTACCCCTAATAACTAGCCTGATTTAACTCTCTTGCAGGGTTTTGTTAAGGGTAAGAAAAAGAAGCCAGCCCACAACAACGCTGTAACTGTTTCTAACAAGTATGACTAAGAATAGACTGTGTTAGCACATGGACTGCCTTCCAAGGTATTGCGGATGAGAGTTCTGTTGAATGTTTTACTGTAGCATAACAGGGATCACCAGCTATCAAGCCTACAATATGTGTGTCCTACTCCTTAAGATCAAATGCTAATTGAATGGCATGTGTTTCACATACGTTGGGACAGTGGCCCAAGTACAAGTATCAAATTCTGTATTGATTGTAGAAAACAAATTCAACTGCATGAGACCCCAAATTTAGTGCATAAGCAAGAAACGAGTTCATTTCTCTCTCAAACAGCAGTCCAAGGATTAAAGAGCAGCTTTGAGGGCCAACCCCGTGGTTCACTTGGGAGAGTGAGGCACTGGGAGTGCCGAGGCCACGGGTTCGGATCCTATATAGGGATGGCCGGTGCGTTCACTGGCTGAGCACGGTGTGGGCGACACCAAGCCAAGGGTTAACGATCCCCTTACCGGTCACCAAAAAAAAAAAAATTAAAAAGAGCAGCTTTGACATTTTCAATGTGCACCTTTCAACTCTAGATCTGAAGGTGAGATCTGCCCCATCTCTCATCATTTCCCAAGTGGTAGAAATAAGGAAAGGGGCAGGGGGAACACAGATGCATTCATTTTATTAATAAAACATAGAAATAGCAAATATACTTTGAGTTTCCATCCAGTAGGATAGAACTTATTCACATGGCCACACCAAGGTGCAAGTACAGCTGGACAATGTAGTTCTTGGCTGGTAGCCACGTATATAGCTAAAACTTAGGCATCTGTTACTAAAGAATAGGGACTTGATATTCATGGACAATTAGTCTCAACTATAATTAGGTCAGAATAGGATGGGTAGAGAAAGAAGGAAGGAGCAAGGAACTCACAGAGAGAAGCAGTGTAAAAAAATTAGGTAGGAAACTTATCCTGAGCTAATTTTAAGTTTGATACCCTAAAGATATTAGTTCCTTAGGAAGAGCTTACTCTAAGCCAAGTCCTCCTTTGTGTCAAGAGAATATTTCTCCAAATTATACGGAAACCATCTGCCACTTGAGGATTTCCATTAGTCTCATTCTCCATTGTCTTACTATACACATTCACTGAAAATAAGGAGGCTTCGCTGTGTATGTAGTAGGGCAGTACAGCAGTATAGCTCAGAAAAACTCAGAGAAGGGGGAAATAACTAACAATCTGAATAGGTAAAAGCAGAAGAAATAAAGAAGGGCAGAGGACGGGAGGCAGTCTGCTGTGAGGACTGATCAGAGGAATTGTCTCTGTTACTCAGACTTCGCAGGTCTACACAACCTCAGAGAGAATGACCTGGAGCCAGTGGATTAGAAGGACCAGTGTCCACAATATAAATCCCAGGTTGAGCTTGAACTAGTTGCTTAAAGGGCTCTGTTTCCCAGTTTCCTCACCTATAAAATGTGGTTAACTCTTACCTCATAGGGCTATTTTGAAGATATCAATGAGAGGATGTATATAAAATGCTAAGGCACTGTACCTTGTACATGGTGAATGTTTAATAAATGTTATCTAAAAACTTGATCTTGGTACTCTTTTTTAAACCATAAGAGATAAAGGATGGAAAATATATTTTTATTCTTAGTAATATTCTTCACTGCCTCTAACATTGTTCCTGGAACAAAGAAGTCATTCATTAAATAAATGAATGAATGAGAGAATGAAAACATTTTGAGATCCATTAAAGTAACCAGCCTACACAACTTTCACTGGACTCTCAAGTTTCTTAGCAGTTCTAGAATAGTGGCTCAAAAATGAAGAATTTATGTCAGAAATGTGAGCCAAAGTACATAATTTCATCTGAACAAAGAAAGTCAAAACTGCTTATTAATTTACAGTGAAGCCATAACATCAGTCTGGGAAAGCCAAACATACAGCAGCACAGAAATTTTCTAACACACACACACACACACACACACACACACACACACACACACGCCCCACCCCCAACTTTCATAAGGAGAATGGAGCCATCTACAGGCCAAATCAATTTCTCATCAAATAAAACTCATTCTTTGAGTTAGTCTTTAGTCATCATAGAACAGGAAGGTTTTAGCTTTAATTTCCCATTATTTTTTGTTAATCTTATCTTCTTACAAATATATGGCCCTAGTCTCAAAGCATATCCAGAAAATGAACAGTTTTTACTTTCTCTGCCACCAGCTTCTGCCACCATCATTTCTCCCCTGGATCAGTGCAACAATCTGACTAGTCCCCTCCCTTTGCCCTGGACCCATTACAGTCTGTGCTTAACAAAAGAGGCAGAGGATTCCTTTCAACTATAAATCACTTGAATATCCATCCACTAAATTAAAAATAATAATAATGAGTCACACACAGTTCCAAGTACTGATGATAAGGTCCTAGCAAAGACACTGTTCCTGTCTTTATAAAGAAAACAGAAAAGCTAATGGAAAAATCATTATACACATTATAATACAGGCAAGAGCAAAATGAATGATGAGGGACAACACAACTAACTCTCCTTAAAAAATGAGATCACATTTAAGCCAAACCGGGAAGGACAAGTAGACTGGCATCTCATCCTTGGTCTTTCTAGTCAAATATTAATATGAATACTAGGAATAATGCAACAACTACATTTACCGAGAACTGACTGCCTACTAGGCTCAGTGATAAGTGCTTAAATGCAACACTTACAATCAGTTAAATTGGTAGATATTTTATCCTATTGTGCAGAGGCAGAAACTGAGACTTATAGGGATTAGCTAATTTACCTAGGGATGCACAAGTCAGCTGTGGGTCTAAGAGCTGAACTCAGCCTGTTATGGGAGCCTGACCTCTTAAGAAGTAGGCAATACTCCCCCTAGGAAAGGCAGAGACAGAGACCCTGGTGACAAAGCTACTGCAAACAGCATGATTCTCAGTATTCTATTCTTCAGACCTCTCACCGGCCAGGGTCCTGGAGCTTTAAAGGGGCTGTGATTATTTGTGAGTGTCCTACCAATACCTGACTCAACACGATTTTTGACATTACAAATACATACACACACACACTCACACACACACAGATATAGATGTTGCATGAGACTATGAAGTTAAGAGGTTACAACCAGAACATGAGCCCCATATGGGCAGGCGTGATGTCTTGTCATTATTGTGTCTACTGTGCACCATGTTTGGCATATAGTGGATGCTAAATAAATGAACAGATGATCTGAAATTTCAACTGCATTTTAAATATACAGTTAAAAATTAAAAGGTAAAAAGTGCCATCGGAAGACAGATTGTGCAACAGATTGTACATGATGCCAAACAATTGACTGCTTTTATTTTCAAGGATTTGAGCTTCACGCAGGCAATTCAGCAAGGATTTGGAATTGACTAAAACAATTTATAGTTTGAGTCTGTTTTGTTCATTTTTTAAGTCTAATTTAATAACTACACTATCACCAATTCCAGTCAGGGACATGCATAATAAATACACACTTTGCTAATTATGTAGATTACGCAGGCAGAGTTTCTTCACCCACAGAGCCAGTGGGAATCCACACCAGGGGGCACAGCATAGTCACATAAGCAAGCATCGAGTTGCTAAAGGTTATGATGAAGAGAACAAACACTCGGAAATAGGAACATTGCAGTGTTCACGAACAGTCCCCTGGGCCCATGTAATCATCAGAGCCCCTTCAGTTTCAAGTAACAGAAATCTTTCTCTAAACAGCTGAAACAATTATTGGCTCCTGTAATTCGTACATTCAAGGAATGTTCATAGCTTTAGAAACTACTAGACCCAAAGCCTCAGAAAATGTCATTGAAACATTGCCTATCTCTCCAGCTCTTGCCTCAGCTTTCAGTACATTTGACTGTATTCTCAGATAGGTTTCTATTTGGAACCAGCAAAAATGGTTTCCAGCAGCTACAAATTTATATGCTACCTGTTTAGCAAGACTGGTGGGTAAATGGGCCGCTTTTCCAACAGTTCTAGCTAGTGGATCCTTGGATTCCTCTGACTGATCCTACTTGTGTAATTTGCCCATCCCTGAGCCAAGATCACACAGTTCTCTGATTGGTCAGAACTGGAAAATGTATCTAAGGCTGCAACCCAAAGATGGGTTTTCTATCTCTGCCCAAATGACAAGGACTAACAGTGCAAGAGGACTAACTCTCTAAACAAAATTTGAGGTTTCTTTTGTTAGGACAAAGGATGCTGGGTAAAAATAAGCAATAATAGAAAAGAGGATAGGAACAACAGAAACTGAAAATATGGAAAAGCATGTTAAATGTGACTGGACTAGAACACTGACCCTTGACTGAATTGATTTTGGGGTGGGAAATGGGAGTGGAAAGTAGATATTAAACCCTTTAAACCATAAAGCAGTCACTAAGCTTTGCATCACAGAAGAAATCCTGACCCTTGACTGAATTGATTTTGGGGTGGGAAATGGGAGTGGAAAGTAGATATTAAACCCGTTAAACCATAAAGCAGTCACTAAGCTTTGCATCACAGAAGAAATTTGACCAAGTTGTAACTGGACAGTTCACCGGCCAAAGGGCATCATTCATTCATTTATTCATTCATTCATTAATTCATTGTAGGTAATTCAATAAATGCATATGTGCATAAAGAATGAATGAAAGAATAAAGAACTACAGACAACTTTTTAAGGTATGAATCATTTATCCCATTTCACAATTAAGGAAAATGAGGTACAGAGGCTGAATAGCTTAGTTAAGTTCTCATATGTCAGCAACTGAGAATTTTAACTGAGGGCTCAACCTCTGGGACACCATGTGCTGTCAAAGTGGAGTGCATTAAAATTGAGATCTATTATTTGGAATAATTTTTAATCTTGAAATTCAAAACTGTGACAGGGACTTTCATAATAAAAATATATGGCTTAAATCTGGACTTAGCCAATGGTCCTTGGGGAAATTATTTCATCTCTCTTAGCCTCCATAAATAATAATAGCAATAATAACACTTCTTTTATTGTGGAGATTAAATGAGATAATCTGTGTGAAAGCACCTAGATAACATGTTTACAATTAAACAAATACATTACATAACAGTACTTAAATGGATGTGATTTTTTTAAATAAAATAGAAACCATTGTCCATTCTTAAAAACAAAATAAAACAACACCAAAAAAAAAAAAAAACCCTTATTTTGGTTTTTACCGAAGCATGACTCCAAATTATCCCCATGCTGTGACTGAAGTTAATATAATTAAGTACAAGGAAAGAAGAGGCATTTACTAAGCATATAATGCATGAAAATGGCTCCAGCAAACTCACTGGATCCTGAAAGCAATTTAGGTTTGATTTTACTCCATCTGCAACCTCTCAGACTTCAGAAGCTTTGAATCAGCACTGCACTACCTTGCCATAGATTGGGCCCAAATATAAAAAGAAAAACCAAACCATAATTCTGGACTCCATCCAGGGTCTTGTCCTTAGGTTAAAATTTTAGAAAATGTCTCTCTTCTGCACAATGAAGGAGTAATCATCTTCTTGCTCATGTCAGACCTCTACAGTCTCTTCAATGTTTTCTCGGTCTAATGTAAACTCCCTGATCCCAGGTCATTACCCCTATAGCCCTGTGTACCTCCCCATGGCCTCAAAGTACATCCTTAATACCTTCAGTTCAATCAATCATTTTCATCACTTTCCTTTTATTTCTAAAACCCATCAACAGCCATAGCTGTGTCTCACAGGGACCTACTATCCAGCACATACAAAACAAGACAAATAAACACTACTATACTGGAAAATATTGATAAAGTGAACTTTTATAAAATTAAGAACTTCTGTTCAACAAAAGATATCACTGAGAGTAAAAATCTGTGAAAATATATTTGCAATAAATCTGACTTAAAAACTTGTATTCAGAATTCATTGTTTAAATCTACTTTACGTCAAAAGAAAGGACAACCCAATATTTTAAGTAAGTAAAAGATTGCTAATTGAAATGACAATGAGAAACTACTTCACACTCATTAAAATGGTTAAAATTTTAAAAATAACAACTGAATGAATCAATGTTAGAGAGTATGCGGAGAACTAAAATTCATGTCTTGCTGGTGGCAGTGTAAAATAGTACAATAATTTAGAAACTATTTGACACTATCTACTAAACTTGAATAGATATATTCTTATATCCTATGGCCCAGAAATTCATCTGCATAGTATATTCCCAACAGAAATGCATATGTTTGTATAAAAGGCATACTCAAGAATGTTCAAAGCAACATCACGGTAATAGCCAAAAATGGGAAATAA
>NW_007729856.1:148825-160000 GCF_000696425.1 Galeopterus variegatus
TGCATAGTATATTCCCAACAGAAATGCATATGTTTGTACAAAAGGCATACTCAAGAATGTTCAAAGCAACATCACGGTAATAGCCAAAAATGGGAAATAACCCAAAAGTTCTTAAACAGTGGAAAATAAAATTGTGGTGATATGTTTATGCAACAGAATACAATACAGCAATAAAAGGGAACTACTGCTATACACAATGATATGAATGAATTTCAAAAACATGATATTGTGCAAAAATACATGTTCTATGATTCCTGTTAGGCAAAATTCGAAGAGAAGCAAAACTAATCTGGGGTAGTAGAAGCCAACATAGTGGTTACTTTTGGTGGGGGTTTGGGAGGCCAGTGGAAGGCATGAGGAAAGATTCTGTGCTACTGGTGATGTTCTCTATTTTTATGTGGATGGGGTTACACAAGTGTGTTCACTCTGTAAAAGTTC
Source organism: Galeopterus variegatus (assembly GCF_000696425.1). Taxonomy (NCBI): domain Eukaryota; kingdom Metazoa; phylum Chordata; class Mammalia; order Dermoptera; family Cynocephalidae; genus Galeopterus; species Galeopterus variegatus. The sequence goes on from NW_007729856.1 coordinate 149,264, forward strand.
AAGTTGTAAACATAAGATTTGTTCATTTTACCAAATGTAGTTTATATATCAATAAAAAAGTATACAGAGAAATCCACATCCTTTTTCATATTTCTATTAAAACTCTGAATTCCAAACAGCCAATTCTGTAACTTTAGAGCAAATTTTTAAATATAGTTGGAATTCACCCACCCACACACAACATTCTCATTCTCCATATCCACAAGACCACCTTTGTCCAAAAAGTATATATACAGTTGTCCCTCGGTATCCATGGGGGATTGGTTCCAAGACCTCCTGCAGATACCAAAATCCACAGATGTTCAAGTCCCTGATATAAAATGTCATAGCATTTACATATAACCTATGCATATTCTCCTGTATACTTTAAGTCATTAATTACCACTTATAATACTTAATACTATGTAAATTCTATGTGAACATTTGTTATATGCTGTATTGTCCTGAGGAAAATGATAAGAAAATAAAGGTGTGTACATGTTCAGAACACAGTTATCTTTTTTATATATTCCCCATCCATGGTTGGTTGAATCCACAGATGCAGAATCCACAGATACGGAGGGCTGATGTTATATGTATTTTACTGTCTTCAATTCATCTGTATCTGAGTGATGGCTTGTGGGAGCCATCGCGTACAGAAATGGAAATCAGGAGGTGAAGAGTTCCTACAACAGTCATAATAGGAAATATGTACAGATTATTTGTTACATATTAAGCAATGTACTAAAGACTTTAGATGTATTATTTAATTTTACCCTCACTGTAAACATTTGAAATAAGTACCGTTATTATCCCTATTTGAGAGGTAAGGAAACTGAGGCTCAAACATGTTAAGTAACTTGTCTATGTCCACACAGCTGACAAGTGGTTAGAGTAAGGATTTAAATCCAAATAAATCAATTTCCCATGTCAACTCTGTGGACTGTGGTATTAAACAACAGCCTCCCCTGCCCTCTGTGACGCTGGGTAGGTGGGAGATATATTCTCTCCTCTCTCTCTGCCCAGGAAAGAACTTCACAGTAAAGGAAAGGGAGAAAATTGTGTAGACATTTCATTTTCAGAGCTCCATTCTGGCCGGGAGCACTTAGTCTGGGACTAGGCATGTCCTTTATACGGAAGGCACTTTTCTATGGTGGAATGGAAAGATAACACGCAGACTTTGGAGTCTAAGAGATCTCATGGCTCTCCCTCTTGTATGCCCTTGAACAAGTCCATTTCCTCATCTACAAAATGAAAATGACCAATCTTTTTCACAAAGTTATCGAGTGAATGAAAATGTCTGTTTTCTTAAAACACTACAATTTGGGGAGTTGTATTTTAACCACAGTGGAGCATAACCTATGTCATCTCATATACTTTTCTTTCGCATGTCTGTTCTAATCCCCACAATAATCCTAGAATGTATTTCAGAAAGGTGATTAAGTAAAGATCACACAGTTTTCAAGTTAAGGACCTTCACACCCCAATCCACTGTACAAAACTGCCCTAAATTCCTCTTCTCATTTCTTCTTATTTGACCTGGCCTGAGCAACGTGGAAGAACACCTAAGTATCTTCATCTCCTTTTCAACTTAAAATCCACACTAAGACGCTAAATCTCTGCTTCCTTCCTTCTGGGTCTCATCCTGACCCTTCTCAGCAATTGAGAATCAAACGATTATAGCTACCACTTAAGCATCACCTTCTTCGGGGCATGTTTAAATCTTCAAACACTTTTGCCCAAAACTTTTCTGCCCTTTCCATTCCCCTTTTTAAAACTTGTGGTCATTATCCAACCAGTTCCCCAAATGAGTATCCTCAGAGTCATCTTGGGTTCCCCCCTCCCTTTCAACCCATAAAGTCACAACTGGGAGATGGATTCTGAGTTCAGCCCACTGCCTCAGACTCTTTCCACCACTAGTAATTCTGGTCATCTGGATCTCTTAAGCCTCTAACTACATGTAGCATCTTCCCATCTGACCCCTCTACTTCCACCTCCCCTCTCTCCTGAATTTGAGACCTCTCATCAACACCACCTACAGAATAAACTCCAAACTCCTAAAATGGTAAATAAGGCCTGACACTCTCTAGCCCTCCTTTTCCAAGTGCATCTAGCACACACCTCTTACCACACCCTTTACTTCTGCCATCCTGACACCATCTCCATTGCTTTCATGGTTCTTTAAGAAAACTGCTTTTTTGTCCTCCTCTCAACCCTGCCTCTCTGACAACCTCCACATCCTTCAAAATGCTGTTAAATGTAACTTCCCTTGAGAAAGCTGCCCCTTGCCACCAGCAACTCAATTGATTGATTTCTACTCTGAATTCCCACAGCACTTAATATACTGGATTGTGATATCTATTTTCTAATCCCTGCTATTCCTTGGGAGTAAAACTGTGCTATCTTTATCTTTGTATTCCTAGTGCTCAGAACTAAACCTGCCATAAGTAACTTCCCTTGAGAAAGCCGCCCCTTGCCACCAGCAACTCAATTGATTGATTTCTACTCTGAATTCCCACAGCACTTAATATACTGGATTGCGATATCTATTTTCTAATCCCTGCTATTCCTCGGGAGTAAAACTGTGCTATCTTTATCTTTGTATTCCTAGTGCTCAGAACTAAACCTGCCATACGCAGCTGATATGGACATTAGAAGAGATATCAGAAAGGAATGTAGATACAAAATGAATGAATGAGTGAATAAATAAATGAAGTTTTTACAAGTCCAAACCAAGATATTTAACTTGAAGAAATAACTTACAATACACAAATGTAAAAGCTGCAAAGGGGAATGAGAATCTTATTTGGAGAAAGAGCACTGGACTGAGAGTTCTTATACCTAGAATTTTATTCCATCTATGCCACTCACTAGCCATAGGGCTATAAAGATACAATTTATCCCTCAGAACTCTTAGATTCAGTGATCTATGGCACCGCTTCTTACTCTAACATCCTATAAGGCTTAAAAGAAAACAAACTAGCCAATGACTTTAATCTTTCCTCTGTGAAGTGTAAGAGTTAATTCAGATGCTAATGAAGTTCTATCATACATATGTCCCTTTCCTAACTGAGGCCAGGAGAAAATAGCCCCAGTATTTCTAAGCAACAATTTTAAAGACACAAGAAAAAGGAATATTGGCTCAGAAGCAAAATATAAAGGATATTCTGGATGTGGGACAAACCACATGAAGTAAGAGGAAATGCTTTTTTTATGAGAAGATTCAAGCCAACCTAAAAAAAACAAACAAACTATCTTTATTATATCCAGACAAATTAAAAGTTCATTCAAATGCAAAGCAGTTTTATTTAGAGGATATCGAATAGTGCAAGAGTCTTGCTGAGTTGGACCCAGAAGTTCCACATTCAAAATAGACAAAAATTTTAACTTTGCACATACAGTTTTGCTATGACCAATTAACAATTTTTGCAAAAGTCCTTGGTTGTACTTTCTGACCTGTGTTGGAAGTTTGTTTTGGTTTCAGAAACAGGGATTCAATCAGTTCACTTGTTGAAATAGGGAAGGGACAGTATTGTATAGAAGGATCTTATCTGTGCTGTATCATTACAGAGAGCCAGCGACAACGCAAGTCAAGTTCATTGGAATGCAAGAACCACAATGGCTTCACCAAGACCATAATGGGACCTGGTAAGAAATTTTGCTCAGCAACATCTCTAGTGGCCAAGTTGACTACTTGTATCTTCAGCAGCCCAAATTTGTTAACTCATACTCTGTTATTCACTGTTAGCTTGACTCAATTATACTGTTTGCCCCTTTGTCTGTGATTTTCAACTTCTGCAGATTAGTATGGTGCCTCCTTATATCTCTAGATCAGATATTTCCAAGAGAAAGTATCAGAACACTCCACTGCTAACATCCTCTCTGATGGTCAAAGCATTTATACAATGCTACCAAGTAGATTGCTGGCCAGCCTGTGGATTACTCACACTCAGGGCTCCACTCTGGTTCTATCAGCTCTGGCCTGAGTAGAATGCTCAATTGAATCAACATTGACATTTACAAGAGAATCCCCTTGGAAGAATATTTTGAGTGATGCGGGCACTTTAAGATTTCTCCTGTCCAGGACATAATCACAAGGCCCATTGAATCGGCAGGAGTAATTTTTCTTATCTTAAATTGGAAGAAGCTGCCAGCAACTTCAGATACCTCTGAACATACCTTAAGTGTTCATTAGTCACTTGAATGACCCACTTCGTTCTGCCAACATAAGGCCACTTTTCAATAAGTTTTCTACATCAGTCAGCTGTATTGGCTAAATTTCCATATCAGTTGGCTTAGTTATGGTGTAATAACAACAGACTTTATCATCCTAGTGGCTTACAAAGAGTTACTTTTCTCCCATGTGTGTCCATAGTGGGTTGGCTCTGATTCTGTTCCATGACGTCTTCACTTACAGGCCCAAGTTGAGAAAATGGGTTTTCTCTATAAGGTGACCATACACTTCAGTTTATCCAACACATTTCTAGTTTATACCCATTGTCCCAGATTAGTTGTTAATAGCATTTTTTTTTTTTTCACTCTCAGAAGTGTACCCTCTCACTTTTGAAAGTGCACGGTTTGGATAATAAATTACATGTCACTTTTCCTATCTGGGTCATTAATGATTTCATGGTAAAGAAAAGAGATGTGGCAAGAACATGAACTGGCTGCTAAAAGTTTCTGCTTAGAAAAGACTCAAATCACTTCTGCTTACATTTCATTGGCTATCACAAGTCACACGTCCAATCCTGAGTTCAGTGGAGGGAGGAAGTGTAAGTGCCCCCAAGGAGGGGCAGCAAATATTTAAATGAAATACTATCTTCCATGGTGAATAATGGGAAAGAGATAATAAAGTGACATAAATGGTTTTCCTGAGGGGTGTGTGTGTGGAATAGGTGAAAGGGTAGAGTTAGAGTAATCGTAATTTGAGGCTTATGCAACTTTATCAATTTTCTAGTCTTGTTCAATGTCCCTGTTTTGAGAGATACAAAAAACTAAATCCTAGGGAAGGCAAATAACTTGTCCAATGTCTTAAAAGTCTTCGAACCAGTCCACGACCTGCTAATATGGGAGTTTAGGAGTGTAATGAGAAGAAAAGAAGCTAGGTAATAATGTAACCATAAGTAGTGGATTGAATTATGTCCTCCCCAAACTCATTGAAGCTTGAACTGTATCCCCCCAGGTATTACCCATTAGAAACTTAACCCCCACTGTGACTGTTAAGAGGGTGAGAAATCCTATTATGGTAACTGAAAAATGGAGCCTTGAAGAGGTGATTGGACTGTAGGACCCTGAAGTAGTGAATGGATTAAAAATGGTGGTCAGGGGCGTGGTTCTGAGGGCTTCAAAAGAAAAGGAGATTCTCTCTCTTACTCTCTCTCTGCTCTCTCTGCTTCCACCATCTTGCAATGTGAGACCCCTGGGTCACTGTCACCACCACCAGATGGACTTTGGACTTCACAGCCTCAGAAACCATAAGAAATAAATTTCATTTTCTTTATAAATCACCCAGTTCTGTGTATTTTGTTATAAGCAACAGAAACAGACTAATACACCACATATGTCTAAACATGTGACTCCAAGACACTCAATTTGCATAGCATTTAGACTGATATAAAAACCAGCGTAGTACAAAGCATAGTAAATGAGAGAGAGCACCCAATAACATGAGGAACTTTGTAAGTGGCCAAATATACACAACTTATGCTGTTGCAGTGAGTTACCGTGAACTCGCAGAGAGAGGCAGGAAACACCGAGACTTACATCAGGAAACAGAGTTTATTGATATGCCGGCATTGGCTCAGCAGACTCAAGTTGCAAAGGCTGAGCCCCAAACACAGTGGGGCTGTTATTTTTATATCATAGCATTTCTGGGTTTTTGGAACAGGGCAAGGGGGATGATCTTATGTGGTTATAACTCTGTCTCAGGGTGGAAAATTACAAAAGAGAAGCAAAATAGAAAATTCTGTTACAGCAGTGTGTGTTAACCATGGCATAAAACAAGGCCCAGCTGCAGCTACAACTGGGTCTGTATGATATCCAGGTGATGGTCTTGGCTACAACATAGCAGGGCACAGCTGGGCAAACATGAGTGTCTAACAGCCACAGCCAGGTGGGACACAGCCGGGTAAGTATGAGTGCCTCATTCCCCCCCTTGATGCATGACCAACACCTTAGATGGCCTGGTCAAACAGCATCACCTTTAACTGGCTTTGGTTAAGGAGCTGGTATTGTAATAGTGAGAACATTTTGGCTGTGTTTTTTGTTTGTTTGTTTGTTTTACTATGGCCTCCAGGAAGAATGTGACTATGTGCATTACCAGAGGCAGCAGGCAAGGGAGGATGAGACAGGTGTCTATTAAGAAAAGAACCATAATAATAAGGGTTTTGAACCCTCCAAAGATGTTAAACCAGCCTCTGAAGAGGCTTTTTAGATTTTAGCCTGACCGCTTTTGTACTGGGACATGAGGTAGTTTTTTTTGTTTGTTTGTTTGTTTTTTATTTCTTGTCTAGGGATTCTCAGGCTTCCCCCATGCATGGACTAGTCAGCCCTTGGACTGACTAGAGCAGGGCTGTTTTCATCCGGGGTCTCCATGTTTCATCCGGGGTCTCCAGTTTCTGGTCCTCTTTTTTGGAGAGGTAACTTGCAGGGTGAGGTGGGGTGAGGAATGCAGTCCCAAGAGGTCATGGCTGGTTTGACTGCAGTTTCTGGTCCTCTTTTTTGGAGAAGTAACTTGCAGGGTGAGGTGGGGTGAGGAATGCAGTCCCAAGAGGTCATGGCTGGTTTGACTCTGTTATGATGTTTTCACAGAGTGACCTCAGCTACATGACTGTAGTAGGGGTAGACAACAAGACAGTAAAGGGGCCCCTCCACAGGGGTTTTAGGGGATGTACATTTCATTTTTTTACCCAAACAAAGGTAAGTGGCTTGTCAGGGTGTACAGGGGTTTAAGGCTAAATGGAGTCATTCTCTTCTCCACTGGTGGATGGCCTGCATGGTTTTTTTGAGAGCCGGGAACTGTTGTTGTAAAGTTACATATCCGACCTCCATCAGATCATCTTGAATAGCCTTGACAAGAGGGGCAGGGCTTTCATACGGGATTTTAAAAGGGAGAAGACTGTGTCCAGAACAAAACCATGGGGAGGGTTTTGTTCCAGTGGAGGTGAGTTTTTTGTCTGAGTTAATTTGTTAGTTTTGGCAACCAGAAGTGCTATGGCTGCTGCTGCCCAGAGACAGGGTGGCCAGCCTCGGGCCATTATGTCCAGCTGTTTTGAAAGATATGTCATTGGGTGGTGCCAGGACCCAAAAAGCTGAGTTAGAACTTTCACCATAATGTCCTGTCTTTTGTTGACATATAGAAAGAAGGGTTTTTTCAAGTCAGGCAGTCTCAGTCCTGGAGCACTTGTAAGTGCTCTTTTTATGTCCATGAAGGCCTTTTTTTGAGCTGTTTTTTAGATTGGGGTTCTTTTCTCCCCCCTTTGGTCGTTTTATATAGGAGTTTGGCCAGCACTGTAAAGTTAGGGATCCAGATTTTGCAGAAACCCATTGCCCCCAGGAACTCATGAAACTGTCTTCAGGTGTTGGGGGTTGGGATGGAACAGACAGTTGTGCTCTGGTCCCAGTTGGTGTTGTCCTTGGGAGATATGGAACCCCAAATATTGACTTTTTTGTGGCATATTTGGGCCTTTTTCTTAGATACCTTGTATCCTTTTTTCAAAAGCAGGTTGAGGAGGAGTTTAGTCCCTTTTATATATTTTCGGTGGGTCCTTCTGGCCAGTAACAGGTTATCAACATATTGGAGTAGAGCACGTTCACTTCGTTTGCCTGGGAAAGCCTGTAGGTTGGAAGCCAGGCTTGTGCCGAAAATGGTTGGGGAGTTCAAGAATCCTTGAAGCAACCAAGTCCAAGTTAAATTGTCTCTGAGTCCCCTTGGGATTGTACCATTGGAAAGCAAAAATGGGCTCACTCTGAGGAGCCAGTCTGATGCAGAAGAAGGCATCTATAAGGTCCAGACAGGTAAAGTAGGCAGCGTCCACAAGGATTATCTCAGATTAGGAACAGCAGGGTGCGGGGTGATGGTTGCTTGGTTGACTGCTCTGAGGTATTGTACCAGTCGGAAGTCATTGGTCCCTGGCTTCTGAACTGGCAGTAGAGGTGTATTCCAGGGGGACTGGCATAGCCTTAAAAGTCTATATTTGAGGAGTCTGTCTAGATGGTTTTGTATCCCCTGTCGATCTTGTTGGGGGATATAGTATTGTTTTTGTCACACCAGCATTTCTCCTGGTTTCAGTTTCACCAGGACTGGGTAAATGTTCTTGGCTAGACCTGGTGGGTTGTCTTCAGCGCAGACTCCAGGCACTTGGAAAGGAAGCTCCAGCAATGTTGGTGTTTTGGCCTCTAAGCTAAACAATCATCATTGTTCCCCTGGGAAATGGTGAGGGACAAGATCTGAGCCTCTGAATTTCCCACAGGTAGGAACATCTCTCCGGTCTTCAAGAAAGTTATTTGGGCTTGTAACTTACTTAGTAGATTTCATCCAAGTAGAGCTAATAGGCAGTGTGGCAGGCAGAGGAACTTGTGAATGACCTCTTTTTTTCCTATGTTTCATTTTTTGGGCAGCAAGAAGGAGGGTTTCTGTCAATTTTCTGTGGCTCTGACTATGGTGTTTTGTTTCCAAGAAAGAGGCCCAAGGGGCTGTGTGACTACCGAATGTTTGGCTCCAGTGTCTAACATGGAGCCAAAGTTTATAGGTTGACCCCCTACCATCATTTGGACCAAGGGCTCCTGAGGACCCAAGGAAAGGGAGCCCAGTTGGTCCTAATTATTTTTATATTGTTCAAGTTCAGCCAAGTCAATGAAATCTTGCTGGGGTGCCTTGGAAGTTTATAGGTTGGCCCCCTACCATCATTTGGACCAAGGGCTCCTGAGGACCCAAGGAAAGGGAGCCCAGTTGGTTCTAATTATTTTTATATTGTTCAAGTTCAGCCAAGTCAATGAAATCTTGCTGGGGTGCCTTGGTAGCCAGTTAGCCAGTCTCCTTAGGAGGCTTGTCTATTTTTAGGGGATGGAATTTGCCCTTATCAGTGGCTGGGAGTTGGAGACATTTTTTTTTGATGACCATCTTCATGACAGAAGCCACATTCATTGTGTTTCAGTGGTGGTCTGGAATGGGTACATCCTGTGGCTCTCTTCTGGTCAGCTTTTGGCCTTGGCCTTGGGGCCCTTTCAGAGGTCCTAACTTCTCAGCCAGTGCAGCAGCTAGGAGGTCCACCTTTTTTTTTTTTTTTCCATCTGCCTCATGACAGGCCTCCAGGTCCCAGTTGACAAACACCTTGGTTGCAATTTCTAGGAGTTGGGTAATATTCATGCCAGCAAACCCTTCCAGCGTTTGTAGCTTACGGTGTATGTCCCCCTGTGCCTGCCCCACAAAAGTGGAGTTGACCATTTTCTGGTTTTCAAGTTGTTCAGGATTAAAGGGAGGCGCAATGCCTTGCAGAGCCTCTCATAAACCTGGGGCTTTCATCTGGCTTCTGAAGGACTTCAGAGGTCCTACTCATAGTGGTTGTTTTTTTTTCTCCTGCCTTTAAGTTTCCTAGGAGAGCCTCTTGGTACCATTCCAGCATCCATAGGCCCTGATCTGTGTTGGGGTCTCAGTGTGGATCCTCATCTGGGAAATGAGCCTGTCCACATACTTGGGCATTCAGCATCCTGGCTGGGGCATGGTCTTGGAGCCACTTTAGAGCCTTTAATGAAGAAAGTCATTAGGAGCTGCCTATAGTCTATCCAGGTGGGCTGGTAGGTCTGAATAATGGACTGGACCAGAATATACATAACCTGGGGCTTTTCATAGTAGGGTGTATGTGTTTCCCATTCAGGTCAGTCATTGTGAATGGCTGATAGATGAAGGTGGGGTGTCCTCTCTGCAGGTGCCCATCCTGATCACAATGAATCTCTCTGAGCAGCATCTGAACAGCCGTTCCCCATGGTGACTAGGTTGAAGGCTGGGTCCAGCTTGGACCATATGGGGTCAGGGTAAATGGTAGGGTGGTCTCTGGAGAACTGGGAGCTAAAGTTGTTCCTTCTGATGGGCCAGGAGGAGATGTTCGAGGCACTGCTGGAGTGGGAAGTAGTGATGGGGTGCCGTGGGGGCAGCAGAGCAGCTGGCTCAGTCAAGTAGGGAGGTGGCAGGTCCTCTAGATCTGAGGGCAGAATAGCTGGATTGGGGGCCACTTGGAGAGGTTGCCTCTGGGCACGAGTCTGACCTGGGACCAACATTTCTCTGGCCAGGAGAATTTGGTAGTATTTTTCCGTGCAGGCCTTTAACCAGGAGGGTGGAGAATGAACTAAGTCTTCCCAAGAGTCAATATAGGGTTAGTGTTCAGGGTGGCACTGAGAGCCATCTCCACATTGGCCTTCTAACTTGATGGATAAGGGAAAGGTCAAAGGACCCCTCAGAGGGCCATCCTACATTGAAAGATGGCCAGTTTACCTCACAGAATGCCCAGAGTTTATCAGGAGATAATTTGACACCATAGTGTCAAAGCCCTTTTTAAAATTTCTCAGCATACAGACAAGGGGAGTTTGTGTTCTAGGTGTTCCTCCCCTGTTTTTCCACCCATGATCAGCGTCACAACAGACACTCTATTACAAGCGCTTCATTTGCCTCTGGCCGCACACCTTGTGGTGATATTTCAGCACCTCTTGGCTTTGGTGAGATGGTATAAACCCCACGTCAGGACCTCTCTTGTGAGAGTCACC
>NW_007729856.1:160010-168098 GCF_000696425.1 Galeopterus variegatus
CGCCGCGCTTCCCAAGCGGCGCACTATCCAGTGCGCCACCGGGCCGGCCCGGTCTGCCAGTAGAATTTGACAACATTTTTTCCATGCAGACCTTTAACCAGGAGGGTGGAGAATGAACTTGGTCTTCCTAAGAATGAATATAGGGGTACTGGTCAGGGTGGCCCTGAGGGTCATTTCCATGTCAGCCAGTAATAACTGGCCTGACTTGACGGATGAGGGAAAGGTTAAAGGACCTCTCAGAAGGCCATCCTAGACTGAAAGACAGCCAGTCTACCTCACAGAATGTCCTGAGTTTATCAGGAGATAATTTGACACCATAGTCACCAGAAAAGCTCTTTTTAAAATTCCTTAGCATACAGGCAAGGGGAGTATGTTTGTTAGGTGTTCCTCTCATGTTTTCTACCCATGACTGGTGCCACAACAGTCTTTCAATTCCAGTCGCTTCGTCCATCTCTGGCTGCTCACCTTGCAGTGATATTTCAGCGTCTCTTGGCTTGGGCGAGACAGTATAAACCCCATGTCAGGACCTCTCTTGTGAGAGTCACCCTTAGCTGTATGAGGTCACAACAGAACCGCGGATCAGGACTCTGCACTCACTTTGTATCCAGGATACGTCTCAGCCACACACATTCACACACTTTCATTTGCCACCCCAAAATTCCAAACATTCTGACCTGAGAATGTGGTTTCCTCTGTGAAATGGAGTACTAAGACATTCTACTCTTTGGGAGTTGATCAGGCTTCCCTTCTACTCTCCTGGCAGTAGGAACCTCATGGGACCCGGGTCCTTACCTAGTCCAATGGGCAGAGCTCCCCTGGTCTGGTTCCTGTGCCTCCTTGGGTTCCTTTGTGCTCAGGGTTCGACTTCTAGATCCACCCAGAAAGGTCTTTCCCACTCATGGAAAACTCCATTGGCACCTGAGTGTGGTCCACATCATTGGGTGTCCTGGGGGCCGAGATTGTGAGACAAGGGAGGCGGTCAAGCCACTGTTTCCACCATCCCAGACAAGCCCCCAACAAATGTTGCAGTGAGTTACTGGGAACTCACAGGGAGAGGCAGGAAACACAGAGGCTTAGGTCAGGAAAAAGTTTATTGACATGCTGGCATTGGCTCAGTGGACTCAAGTCACAAAGGCTGAGCCCTGAACACAGCAGGGCTGTTATTTTTATATCATAGCATTTCCAGGTTTTTGTAATGGCAAGGGGTGTGATCTTATGATCTTATGTGGTTATGACTCTGTCACAGGGTGGAAAATTACAAAAGAGAAGCAGAATAGAAAATTCTGTCACAGCAGTGTGTGTTAACCATGGTGTAAAACAAGGTCCAGCTGCAACTGCAGCTGGGTCTGTATGATATCCAGATGAGGGTCTTGGTTACAGCATAGCAGGGCACAGCTGGGCAGACATGACTGTCTAATGGCCACAGCTGGGTGGGACACAGCCAGGTAAGTATGAGTGCCTCAATGTTATGAGTTATTCTTCTTCCGTGTGGAATAATTTGGGAGAAAGTTCTCTCCTCATATTCAAACACTTATGGCATATGTCATATGGTGACCTGACCACCTCCTGTAGTAGAGCCCAGCTGCATGGAGATCACTGGCTCTCAACCCTGGCTGCAACCCTGCTGCCTAATTGCCACCCCACAAAGATTCCCATGCAGCTGTCAGGAGATGAGGTGCTCAGATTATGTGCAATATTATGTAAAAAGCTCCCAGGTTATTCTAATTTACATCCAGGATTGAGAATCATTAATGGAGGAGATTTTTACAATATTTCATGGATGAGGGTAACAGACTTGATTTTTGATGTAACAAACCGGTCTACTAAGGAGATTCACATACCATTTGTTATGGACTAAATGTCTATGTCCCCTCAAACTTATATGTTGAATCCCTAACCCCCAGTATGATGGTATTTAAAAATGGGGCTTCAGAAAGTTAATTAGGGTTACATGAGGTCGCGGTTGTGGGACCTTCATGATGAGATTAGTGTCCTTATAAGAAAAGATGCCAGAGAGCACTGGCGCTCTCCCCCCTCTCCCACCCTCCCCCACAACCTCCACCTGACCACTCCACCGCCCTTGCCTCTGTGCACAGACACAGAGGTCACGTGATGTGTGAGTGCACAGCAAGATGGGGGCCACCTACAAGCCAAAGGAAGAGGACTCAAAATAAAACCTACATCGCTGGTAACTTAATCTTAGACTTTCCATCCTCTAGGACTGTGAGAAATTTATTCTGCTGTTTAAGCCACCCAATCTATGGTAGTTCCTTATGGCAGCCCAAGTAGTCTATACACCATTTCTCTTCAAAACTTCCCAGACTGTATACATCACTGCTAGCACCCCCCAAACACACACACACACACACACACACACACACACACATACACACATCGGGTTTGATTGTTTCATTTGTTTGCTTGTAATACATTTTTAAATGCAAGGTAACATAATTTATCATCCAAACCAGGCACTTTTGAAATTCAGAGGGTATACTATTTCCTTCATGTAGAAGAAAGTGTTAGTGTTTTTAGTTTGAAGATTCAACGTCTGCCTAAGGAGCACAAAACTAGAGATTAAGAGACTTTTGGGTTAGTGCTGATTCTGCTACTTAACCAGCCATTGGACGTTGTCTGTGTCACTACACCATTCTGGATATCACTTTTCCCATAGTAAAGGAGACAATTAAAACAGATGCTTGTGTAAGACCCTCTCTTCCAATTCAGGAGTCACATAACCACCCATAAAGCAGTAATTTGAACTCACTTTTTAAAATAAGTTAAGCTTTCCAAAAATGCCAAGACCCAGGACTTTTCTCTGCAACCCCAAATTGGCTTAATTGGTCCAGGACAGATAAGGCCAGCATACTGCTATTGTTTTAAAGATTTCTAGGGATTCTTTTTATTTTAATTGTTTTAATTGATTATGCATATTCTAATGAGATACCTGGATTGAAAACTACTGAGCTATTTATAAATTTTTACCAGTGAGGATACAGACTCAGGTGAAATCATTTGTCCAAAATCACATAGCTGTTAAGTGGCACAGCCAGGCCACAAACCCTGGTTGTCAAGCTGCAGAACTCCTTCTACTGTATGTGGTACAAGAGCTCTTGGCACATTATCAGCTGCCCAATGTCATCTGAAGAGCTTTGGCTGCTCATATGTGAAAGTATGCTTGGCTGAGTAACCAGCCACACTCACCAGCTGCTTTGGTCACTGTGCATCTAGGAGAGGGACCATTCTCCCATCTATATTCCATAGAATATACTGGTCCCCCATACCTGAGTGTTAAAAGGAGAACAAGATGCACAGAAACTAATTTTGAATTATAAATAGGAATGTTAATAGATTACTTTGGCTTGTGCTTCTACATGGAACTATTTTCTGATACACTACATTGGCATTTTGATTAATGTTACATTCTTGGCTTGTTCTTCAGTTGTAGCAACACAGAGATTTTTGTCTACATGTACTATTAACTGCTATCTGAGCTTCCCACTCAATACAGCTGATAATTACACATTCTAGAAGCTGAATGTCACAACCAATTAACTTGACAGGCTCTATTGATTTGGGTAGAAATAGAGGCTGTACAAATCTGTTTCATGGTATCCCAGTATAAATAGAGAAGTAATTAAGTGCAAGGACTACAATAAAATAACACTGGCTAAAACTCAGACATATGAGAAGTGATTAGAAGGATTTTGAGCTTTGGGGCCAAAGAGACATAATTGCAAGTCACAGTTCTGCCACTTAGTAGTTGTAGGGTCTTTCATAAGTTACTTAGCTTTACTTTTATTTTTAACTGTATAGCTACAAAAGAAGTTCATATAAGATGTATATGCTTATTAAATAAAATAAAATAAATATATTTATGTTTATCAGATCAGCTTGAAATATAAAACTGACCAATATTCTTGAAGTTCCCAGAACTTTATCCATTCTCATACCCTCTTTCTTCCCAGTGATAACTCCAAGCCCCTCTTAATTATCCCCTTCCCTCCCTCTTTAGGTTCCCCCATCTGTATACGTATCCCTAAATTTGTTTATATTGTGTTTACCTGTTCTAAACTTTAGAATCATGTTACATGTTACAGCTCCACCTTGTGTCTAAAATTAGTCCACATTAGTGTATGTGGCTAGAGATCATTGATTTTTCACTATTATATAGTATTGCACTGGTTGAATATAAAACAATGTATGCAACCATTCTACTGGTGATGGCCATTTGAGGTGCTTGGTATTATGAACAATGTTAAGAAGCATTTCCATGAAATTTCCTTGAGTGTATAATTGTCAATTTCTCTAAAGCAGGCTCAGCAAACTATATCCCAAGGGCCAAATCCAGCTTGCTAACAGTTTTTGTAAATAAAGTTTTATTGGAAAACAGCCACATCCATCCATTTGCCTATTATGTATGACCGCTTTCCCACTTCTACCACACAAGCTCCCACTTGCTCTCCTGAATGGCTCCTCCTTTCCTCAGTCCTCAACACAAAAGTCCTATTCCTTCCACTCAAAAAGCCCCAGTTTTCTCTTTTCTTTTTAAAATAGTCATTACTTTATGGTCCTTTAAAGAAACAGCCTAAATTATTAGCAACTGCTTTTATAAAGTAGTAACCTTTCCTTGAAGGCAAGAGATAAATTTCAAACATTCTGAAAGGTAAAGGGAAATCATTGTGTTCAGTCCTGGAGATAGAAGTTCAGTCCTCAGCGGCAGAAACAAAAATAAAGAATTCTGTTTGTGGATAAAAGAGTCACTCCATTTACAGCTTTTCACCTCCTCTTTCTGTACTTTATACTTGTTCTCACTTGGAGGCAATCACTCATCGGGACAATCCCTTTCCCTCTCCCTGGAGCAACTTGGTCTAGAAACAACCAAAGATGATTCCTTAAGAAACCAAATGTGTGGGCTACTCTGGCCTCTGTGGCTTCTACAAGAAGAATGCCAAGAATCTCACATCATGTGAGCTTTTGGACAGGGATTCATTGCCTCCCATCTTTATGACAGATTCCAATCCCATGCCTCAGGGTTTCACTAGGCAGTCCTGGAGGTAGCTTCACCATGAAGCCTGTTATTTGCTTCTGGTAGATACATGCCAGTCCCCAATAAAGAGTAAGTGTGGTTTGTGGAAAATCCTGGAACTTACTTCCATAGAGACAAGACCCTGGGAAATCTTAAATCCCCAAATACCCAGATTTCTCTCTAAAATGATTTAATTAAGCAAGCCATTCAGTTATTCATTTCCATTTTTTTTCTACAACAAGCATTTTAAGATAGGCAGCAACTAGGTAAAAGGCATAGATCTGATATAGGTAAAAATGAACTTGAAATAGCCCCTATCCTTAAATACAGGACCACTTACAATATTTGCAGTACTCAGTGCAAAATAAGGATGCAGGGCTACTTGTTTGGAAATTCTTAAAATTGCAATATGGTAATAGCAAAGCCTTATACTAAGTGTGTGGTCCTTCTAAACATGGGTTACTAGGCAACTTCACAGGTCTCATACAGATGAAGCCCACCCTCATATCTAGTAGATGAGACAGACACAAAAGCAGCTACCTTATAAGGCAGGGAAGAATGACAGTTATGTTAAATGTCTATACAAGTAACGTGCTATAGGCATGTAATTCTAAAGGACAATCAGGGTAAACACCCCTCAGTAGGAGGTATTTAAAATGCACTTTAAATGAGTGAAGACACTTTGATAGGTAGAGAGTGTGATCAAATGTATTCTTGGCTAGGAAACAGCAGAAGAAAAATTCGATCGTGTGAAAACGTTTGCTTTGAAAGAGAACAGGCAGGAAGACACCAGGGACTAGAATGCAGGGTGCTGTAGGTGACATGGTCACAAATCTGTGTGGGGGTCAATTACTAGGCATTCCTGGGCCCTAAATATTTTTAATTTGGACCTTATCTTGAATTGGATATACTGAACTTTCTGAGATTCTTAAGTGAGAGAATGACATGCTCAGTTCTAAAATTCCAGAAAAAAATAAAATAACTCTAGTTATAATGTGTCAAAAGAATCAGAGGAGAAAGGAACCAGAGACAGAGAAAACGATCAGAAAATAGTTCATGTTCCAGGGAGAGAAGATGAAGCACGGTTGCTACAGAGAGAAAGGAGACAGATAAAAGACACACTTCAGTGGCCCTTCCTCCTCTGAAAAAGAAAATGGCCATGATTTACCTAGTTTGAAAGAGTGAGGTGAGGTGGGTGACGGGTTATAAACATTCATGCAACACTCCTAGGAACTGCATGCCAGGTTTAGGAAGATTGTTCTCATACCCTGCCGGGCAATGAGTAAGCACAGACCTGCACTAACACATTCTAGGCAGGGGAGCTGTCAGCAAGGTAAACCCATGGGTATCACAGTCGAGGATGGAAGGACCCACTCTGAGCTGCCCTTATCACTGTGTATTTGCTCCAGTCAAACTGCTGGGCTGCTGAGGTGTAGATGGATCTGAAGCATCTACTTACCAAAAGCTAATGTGTATTAGAGCTGGGCAAGCTCAGGCACACTCACCCAGAAATTATTTTTATATATTTTCACTGTGTATTTCCTCCAGTCAAACTGCTGGGCTGCTGAGGTGTAGACGGATCTGAAGCATCTACTTACCAAAAGCTCATGTGTATTAGAGCTGGGCAAGCTCAGGCACACTCACCCAGAAATTATTTTTATATATTTTCCATGAAAGACACTGGAAGAATCATTTTATTTTTTAATGGATAGATGGGTAGGAACCAGAAAACATAATTTTAAAATTGTCCTTGCAGGATCTGTTTAAATACGTAAAGTATCATTTTATTTAGGAGACATTTTTAACATACGGTAAAATTTTTGATACCAAAAAATAGATGACAAACATTAAAATATTGGTTTCTTGCCCTAATTCAAAGTCAAGATATCTGCAGCATATTAGAGTTGGAACAATTATCTAGAAAGAGCCTGGTTCAAGTCATGGTTCTGCAACTTACTATCGATCTGATCTAAGACAAGTAATCAAGCTTCTCGAAGACTCTACTTCCTCACCTTGAAAACAAGCATAATATTACTAACTTTGCAAACTTCCCAAGATGATTATGTTGGGTAAAAGACGAACAGATATACAGCAACTTTTGAGGGCTCCAAGGGACCCTAGAAATTTAAAGTGTTATTGACAATGCTACAGACCTCAGTGGTCTCTAATTTTTGATTGTACAGTTTTAATGTACCTCCTTACGGCAAACATGGTCTCAAGAAAATGTGGAATAGAAACCAGTTGAATTGTTGTTGTATGTGTGCATGTGTTTTGTTGTTGCTATTGTTGTTGTTTTAGGGCAGGGGAGACAAAGTTACAGCAAATATTAGCAGACCTCATAACAAGAGACTACAGAATAGGAGGAGTAAATAGGAAGGCCAGCCAGACCCTCCGGTGTACAACCAAGAAATTATATTCCATGTACGTCGTCTTCTAAGCATATGGGAAATGTTAAAATAAGTAAACCCAACAAATACTTGTAAATCACGTTTCTTTTTCTTCCCCACCCCCCAACAAAAAAAGCACTCATAAATCATCCATTTTATGTATAAGCACAGTTGTTACCTCCTACTTGGCTGCTTCTGACTCTGCAAACTGGCAGCATTAAGTCCAGCTCTTCCTAGCATAAAGACTTCAGCTGGCTCCTGCTCTGACTTGTATTAAGTTCAGTAAGTTTATGTTTCTCCCTTTCTTGCTAGAAACTGAAAACCTAGAGGGCATGGACTAGTGTACCCTCAGCTCCTAGTAAAGTGTCTGATGCACAGTAGGTCCTCAATGAACGGTGAAGGAATGAGCAAGGATTAAATAATTCTCTCGACATATTCACAGCCAGATTTTCTTTTCCTTATGATTATCAAATTCTCATGGGTAGATTTTTCCTTTCATGGGTATTTTTCCAAAGGAAACAAAGACTAAGGCATCCTTTTTATGTTTTTTAATGCAATTCCACCTAATGTACAATGTTAATTGTTCCCAGTTGTAGTGAGTATTAAATGTGTTTATACTTGTAAATACTTTAGTGTTTACATGTTATTTCCTCCAGAAGGTAAAGATTACTA
>NW_007729856.1:168987-169525 GCF_000696425.1 Galeopterus variegatus
TTTTTAATGCAATTCCACCTAATGTACAATGTTAATTGTTCCCAGTTGTAGTGAGTATTAAATGTGTTTATACTTGTAAATACTTTAGTGTTTACATGTTATTTCCTCCAGAAGGTAAAGATTACTATTATTCTTGCATTTATGAGAAGTGGTATCATGGCTGTAAAGTCAAATTACCTGTATTCCTATCCCGATTCTGCTATTATTGCTATGTGAGCCCAGGCAAGTAACTTAGCTTCTCATTGCCTCAGTTACTTTGTCTTTGTGATGGGGAAAATAATACTGCTTACCTCGTACGTAATACTGTTTTGAGGCTCGCATGAGATACTATGTGTGAAAATAATGCAAGAAAATGTAACATATGTAGAGTGTTGAAAACACAGTACATACTCAATAAAGACTGAAAAATAAATAAAACCCAAGAAACATCTGTTAAGTACCTGCTATATTCAAGACACTAAACTAACTGCTACAGGGAAAGAGAGACAAGACACAGTCCTAACCCTCATGGAGTTTAAATTCTAGGCAGAAGGGATCT
>NW_007729856.1:170167-172615 GCF_000696425.1 Galeopterus variegatus
CCATCACCTAGAATTCAGGCACGTGAACACACTTGTAGAACCAGGCTGGCAGCCACTTCCCAGCTGTAACTCTACTATCAAACAGGAAGCTTGCATATTTGTGTCTCTTCAGTCTTTTCTAGAACAAAAAAAGTAAGTACCAAACCCAGGTCTGTCTGACTCCAAAGCCCATGCTTCCAAATGCTAATAGAAGCTGCCAATGGTCCCAGTACTGCCCCTAAAGTGCTATACGTGTTACAAATCATTTCATGCTCAAAACAACTACACAAAGTGGTACACAAAGAAAGAATAACCCAGGGGATTAAATAGCTTGTTCATCCCCTAAAGTGCTATACGTGTTACAAATCATTTCATGCTCAAAACAACTACACAAAGTGGTAGACAAAGAAAGAATAACCCAGGGGATTAAACAGCTTGTTCAGTTCTTCCATGACAATTAGATGATAGAGTATGTGTTTGACCCCGTCCCTGGTCATTTTCTTTCTTTCTTCGTTTTTACTCTTGATTTTATTTTTAATTGACAGATGATTGTGTTTATTTATGGAGTACAGTGTGATGTTTTGATTCGTGTATACATTGAGGAATGATCGAATCCACCTTAAATATTTATCATTTCTCTGTGGTGAGAACATTTAAAATCCTTTCTTTTAGAAGTTCTGAAATATACAGTCTTGACCCTTTCCCAGTACTGTTCCAGCTCTGCGTGCAACCCTAAAGCCAAGTTCTGAGACCAGCCTCAAAGAATGTCTTCTACCAGTGATCCCAAGAGCAGAATTGAGCTGTCTCCCCTAGGATGCCACCAAAGGCCCCAGGGCATCCTATGGACTGTTATTTTGGCCTGTATGATACCATCACTAGATTAGCTCAGTTTCCAGATAGTCCTTACTGTGGGTTATCCAGGAATGCCACAACAAAACACCCCAGTGAGAGAAAAAAGCTTTGGCTTTGTACACAAAGACTTAACATACTTGCAGCTTTCAGAAAACATTTCTCCAAAAACGTTTACCATAGAATGGTGACATTTGTCAAGACTAAAAAGCTATGATTCTATTCCTATATTATTACTTTGAAGTTGAAAACTAAAATTGCATTTACTGGACATAGATTTAAAAACCTCTATTTTCAAAGTAACCACAGACCAATTTTTCACAGTGGTGAAAATATCAGAGTAAATTTCATACTGGTTCCTTTTCTAAAAGGATTTCATGGCATTGTGCTTAGGAGTCCAGGCTTTGGAGCCAGGTTTCATATGTTTAAATCCAAGCTGTGTCACTTCTCCTAACTGTGTGACAGGGCAAAGGTAATTAATATTTAAAGGGCAGTATTTCCCAGTCTGTATAATGGGGATAATTCCAGTGCCTAGTTGGAGTACTATTGTGAAGACTGTTGGATATAACGTGTCTAATGTAATCACTCAGCATAATGCTTGGTCTGTGGTAAGCACTCACCAGACTGTGTGAGCTAATTAAGTATTTTATTTTTCCATTTATTTTCTTAGATTTATTTTCCATTATAGTGGAACAAACAGAAATGTCCTCTTTGTAGCATCCTGAGCCAATCAATACAGTACTGATGATCAAATTGTGGGTGAAATCTGCCTTCTCCTCCCAGATCATAAGGGTAGCCCCATGGCTCTGGAATGTACATCACCTTAACTAGGCTTGTGCTGCTTACCTAGTATGTGACTGGTGTATATGCTAATTTTTATCAATATAACTAAAAGGGGGAAAAAGTCTTTATAATGCAGCTGTTAAAAACCCAGTTCTGGGGCCAGATAGACCCACATTAAGAGTCTCAGAACTCCCTATCACTTTCTGTGTGACCTTGGGCAAGTCCCTGAATTTGTTCAATCCTCAGCTTTATCTCTAAATGGGCTCTATAATAATACCATCTTTATAGCCTTTGTGACACTGTGCTAAACATATACACATACTATCTTCAATAAGTATAGAAACCCTTTATCCCTTGTAATGGATTTCCATTTTTTCTTTAAATAAAGACACAGCACATGAATGTAAAATGGTGCAGTCATTGTGAAAACAGTTTGGTTCTTCCTCAAAAAGTTAAATAAAGTATCACTATATGACCTGGCAATTTCACTCTTAGGTATATACTCAAAAAATGAAAAGATATGTGCAGACAAGAATTTGTGCAGAAATGTTTATAGTTGTTGTGGTCATAGCATCCAAAATATGAAAACAACCCAAACATCCACTAATTGATGAATGGATTAAAAACTATCAAATGCTATTTGGCAATAAAAAGAAAAAAAAAGTACTAACACATTCTACAACATGAATGAACCTCAAAAACTTTATGTTAAATAAAAGAAGCCAGATATAAAAGACCATATGTTGTATGATCCTACTGGTATGGAATATCCACAATAGGCAAACTTACAGAGACTGAAAGTAGATTATGGGGCCTGGAGGAGAGGAGATGGGGAGC
>NW_007729856.1:173516-192677 GCF_000696425.1 Galeopterus variegatus
TAGGCAAACTTACAGAGACTGAAAGTAGATTATGGGGCCTGGAGGAGAGGAGATGGGGAGCTAATTGGTGAGTGGTTTATTTTAGGGGTGATGAAAATATTCTAAAATTAGATTATGATGATGGCTGTGTAATTCTGTAAACATACTAAAAACTATTGAATTGAAATGAGAATGGTTCACTTAAAACAGGTGGGTTTTATGGTTTGTAAATTATATCTCCATAAAGCCGTTTAGAAAGAACATATGTAATGGTAGCTACACCTACTACAGGTTCTTAGCTGGAATGTTCAACAGCTACCATATTGCTTTGACTATTATACACATTCAAAAGGTAGCTGTTGAATAAAGAGCAGAACACAGAAGCCTAACTTTGTCTGAACTTTCCTGCCATGGCCAGAGAGTCTTACTCTCCCCCAGCCAGAAATCAAGTTGGATCAAGTGCCAAAATAAACCTAAAGAAGGAGAAAGTGGGGGGCTTCGGCAACTAGACCCCAAGCTGCCTGGCTCTTCACTCTAAAAGAGCAGCAGTTTCCTACCCACAAATACCTTTTTTCATACACAACCAGTTTGAAAATTAGAACTTTGTTTACACTGGGCCACCAGACTGAAAGATTTTAATTACTTATTCAGTTATACCATTGTTAGAATGACTTTTTCCTCTGCATTTAAGGGTTGTTTGAGAAGAGTAACCAACTTTAGTCATTCATTTAATTATATTTATAGATCATTTCCTCTATTCCAAGAACTAGTCCAGGTGTGAGAACTACGTAAATTATTGAGCAGTTTTGGGCATCACCAAACGGAAGCATTTCATTTCCTCAAGATGACTCAGGTATGCTCATTGAGATCAACTAGCGGTGTTAGTTTAATTAAATGAGGCTCTGATCAGCCATCTGGGTAAAGTAAAAAGGATTCTCTAGTTGCTTAGACACAGCCTGAGATTTTTAAGCAAAGAATGGTGACACTGTACTGTCCACTGAGAAACAATTTCCTATTACTCTGGTCCTAATTGATCCAAAAAGAATATTGAAAAAAATGTATTTTCAAATATGACAATATGGTTTTCCAAATATGAACTCTAACTAAAGTTTTCAATACGATAAACGGGGGAAAATGGCACAGAAGGAGACAGCATAATCCACTGAGGCACAAAACTTGAATCCTTTGGCCTCCTCTGTGCTCTAAGCTTTACCTTGGCCGTTCCTTTCAGCTTCCAACTGGCTTCAATTACCTCTAGCTTTAGCTTCAGCAAACAACAAAGTATTGAAAACTCAATTTTCCTTTCTTCAAAGTGTATTACTAGAGAAAGTGAAATGCAAGCAACAAAGAGCATTTAATCATTAGGATCTTGCCCCTTGCTGGGGTGGGACCACACAGCTTGGCCCACTTCCAAGGCTAGAATTAATGAATGAGCAAGATTTTCAGAGAAAGCCTTTAACTACAGCCTGCTTAGCCCAGAGAGCCTGCTCTTTTTATTGTTCTTGGTATGTCTGCCTCTGTCACTAATGGATCACCTTCCCTTGGGAATATGTGCAGAGAGAAAGGTGCAGGCTTATGAATTCACATTCGTATTTCTTTTTTTCTCTTTAGAAACAGACTTCGGGAGATGTAATTATGCCAGAAGAGAAAAGTGTTGAGTCTTAAGACTAAGACAGCAATCAATTATGTTTATCCTCTGCCACCTTTGATCTCTGGAGAATTTGGCACATGCTTGTGTCTGTGGTCCTAGGCTAGTGACTGAGACCCTAAATCTTCCCTAAGCTTGGACCTCAAGGGCCCTTGTAGCAACAGCATCACAGATCCCTCCACCCATCCTCGCCCATCAGAAAAAGGCAGATTATTGTTAGAAGCCTAGCAAGGGCAAGGCTGGGCTACGGTGTTAGGAGCTGGAGATTTGTTAGAGAAGCAAAATTAAGAGTTGTTTGGCTTTTATGCTAGGAGTCCTCTGCTGACTGCTCCTTCCTCTCAGGCCCCCAAAGCTGGTGCAGGCCCCCAAAGCTGGTGCAGGAAAACAGGCCTGACACTGCACTGTGACATTCGCTGTATGTTACCTCCCAATATCATATCCTTCTCATATGAATGTCACCCCAATTTCCTCCTGGGGAATTCCTTCCACCCTCTCTAGATACAGCCTTGCTACTCTCATGGAATCACCCTGCCCACCTCTAACCAAAGGGAAAGCACATGACAAAGCTGATAATTGATACTGAAAATTTTGAACACAGTTAGATTTATTAGATTTATTTGTTGGGCAGGTGGGTGGTGAGGGGGGAGTACTTAGGGGAAGACGTGTTATTCGTTCATGCTATAAAGAATCTACTTACCCAGCTCTCACTGTCCCCAACAAAGACAGCTGTTGCTGTCCCCTATTCTTCACCCTTCCTTCCTATTCCATGAGGAACCCCATGTCCTTCCTATAAATTCCTTCTCTGCATAAGTTAACTAGAGCCAGTTTCTGTTACTTGAAACCAAGCAGCTGCATAATAAGTTCAATTTTTTTTTCAGTTGTATAAAACCAATGCAAGGATGTAACTAAGAATCTGGTCTCTAAAGATGGACTATGTTTCCAATCCTTAAAGGAAATATTAAAAAATGCACTTTTGACTTGTTTAGTACTCTCTCTCTCTCTCTCTCTCTCCTCCATCTTATTATACACACAAGCGCACAGAGAGAGAGAGAGAGAAACAGGGATATAGAATCAGAAAGAATCAATCTCATTTGAGACCAAAAGAAAAAAAAAACTCTGTGACATAAGTGCTTATGGTTTATAGAAATTATTAACTGAAACACACAAAAAAAACCATGAATTGCTCAAAAAAAACAGTGGGGTTATAAAATAGCCTCAGATTTTCTGTTTCCCAGTCCAGCGTGTTTGCAAGTAAACAGAATACAAAAGAATAACACTAGATATTTTAATGTTCACTAATGAGGTATTATAGATGCCTTATCTTAACACTCTTCAAAACCCTCTAAGATATTATTGGGCCTACTTTACACTATGAGGTAACTGAGAATTTTAATTGCCCAGGTTCTCAGCTAGTAAATAACAAAAATGAAGCAATACAATCCCAGGTGATTTTTGACTGTTAAATTGTGTCCTTCACCCTACATCATATTGATTCTCTATTATGGGGGAACAAACTCTTAATGGATTTAAATCAGAATAAATTATTCAGTAAATGTTCCTTAATAATTGGTTTAACCATTGGGACAAGAATGGGGCGAGAGGGGAAGGAGGGAGATAGATCCCTGCCACTAGGCATAAATTCAAATTGATTCAGCATAAAGTGTTTTATGTCTAAAACTGAAACAATAACCCAAGGAGAATAAAATATAGGCAAGATTTTCTGATCTCAGGATGAGGAAAGCCTTTCTAAGCAGAAAACAAAGGAAGCATCTTAAAGGATATTATTGATATAGTTGACTGCATGATCGATTAAAAACATCTGCTGCACAAAAAGTACCATATATTGAATTCAAAGACAAACAGGAAAAATATTTTCAAAACATATTACACAAGATGAATAATCTTAGTATATAAATGTTTTTTCTAAAACAAAAAGAAAAGGAATAAGCACTTCAATTAAAAAAAAAAAAATAGGCAATAGTCATGACCAGCCAAATCACAGGGGAAAAAAAATATCTATGGACAGAGCACATCTAATAAAAAAAAAATTAGATTTACTACTAATAAAAGAAATACAAAGTAAAGAAATTATAGGCTTCTATTTTTCAGTTACCATGTTGACAAAAGTTTTATAGTATCATAACACCAAACGTTGTCAAGGATGCAGGGAAAGTGTAAATCAGTACAATTTCTCCAGAAAATATTTTCATAATACCTACGAAATGCCCTAATCAGTGTCCACACAACTTGTCTAAATGGGAGTTTTAAACATGCATTATGTTTTATACAATAAAATGCTATGAAGTTATTGGGTAACAGGATGATTTTTATCTTCTTTTTTACATATTTTTTTTTCCAAATTTTTACAATGAGTATGTGCAGGGAAGTGTGTGTCTTAGCATATATTACTATATATGCACATGTAAAAATATAAATGTATAAGCATAAAAACATGTATACTTATATGTACACACAAATAAAATGTTTAGTTTATGCACATTTAAGTTTACATGTACGTATGTGTGTGTTTATTGAGAACTCTAACCTCAATGTGTTATAAACAAGAAATAATTTTATTCTCATCCTACTTTGCCAGATCTCCCTTTCCCCTCCCATACTGACACCCTAGACATATCCACAATTTCTAGACACTTTCAGTTATTTGAAAACTTGGTCCCTTTGTTTTCAAACCATTTCTTTTTGGACTCAACGCTCTCCTTTCTCCAACACCAGGTCATCTCCTGGCTTGAGGGACCTAAAGTGGAGAAGGGACGAGGTCTTCACTTTCTTTCTAGAGTTGGAGTGGGGTACCCCCGCTCCCTCTCTTTGGAGAATCTAGCTTTTCTTCTTTGGGGGCCAAATAGAGGACAGCAGCCAAGAGTTCCAGGCCATGTGTTCCAAGTCTGACTGTCTTGTCTGTCGCCGCGTCTCTGGGGCGCTAGGGAAAGAGGTGCCTGTGCGCAGTACCGGACACAGGGCAGCCCTGCAGAACCCCTCACACGTGGCACCCGGTTTGCATGATGTGTCTGCCCATCTACCTCCTCCACACCAGTGGTTCTCTCCCGCCACTCTGACCCTCCCTCGGAGCCTTCTGCTGCAGGACTTCCACCTGAGCAATTAAGTCACTCTGGAAAAAGACGTCTGAAGAGACTAGCTACCTCTTGACATAGCTGCTTCTCGTAATCCCTGTCACCATGAGCTCTGGCCACCATTATCTCTTGCCTGGATTCCTGAAATAGCCTCCTACTTCTCTGCTTCCCACTCCCCACCAATCCATTCTTGACCTTGAAGCCAGAAGACTTCTTCTAAAACTCACATCCAAGTGTATAAAGGCCTTTCAGTGATTTCCTGTACTCTTAGGGTCAGTTCCAAACCTACCAACGGGGGACATGAGGTCGGTATCTGGCCTCTCCTTACCGTCCACCTCCATCTCCTCCTGCACCTCATCTCTCATCCTGGTCACACTAGAAGTTTGCTCACCGCCAAGGAGCCACACTCTTTTTTTTTTTTTTTTTAATAATTACACAATAAATATTTTGTGTGGTCCTTTACCAAATTTTCCCTAACCTCCCCTTCCCTCCCCCTTTCCCACCTCTGGTGCAATGAGCCACACGCCTAACTGCAGGTCTTGGCACAGAAGCTTCCTTCTTCCCAGCCCACTCTCCACCATCCCGGTGCTTTCACATCTTCACCTAATGAATGCCCCAATCATTCCTCCTGTTTCCATTTAAACTACACTCCCTCGGGAAGGGCCCTCATCCCAAGACAAGGCACGTTTCCTGTGTACCCTAACATCACCTGTCATACATTTACTGTACAATTTTGCAATCACAGATTTCATTTCAGTGCATTCTAATAGTCAAAGCTTCACTGAGAATTGGATGGTATCTGCCACATTTAGAGAGGTTTCTATTTCCACGACCTAGCACCTAGTCATTTGACCTGTAATAAGCACTTAAATGTAAACGAATTAGTAAACTCAGATTGAAGACTACTGAAGGGTAGCCCTTGGATGCCTCTGCAGGACACAGGTGGCACATACAAGCTGAATGATCAAAAAGAGTTGAATAAAGGAGTATTTTCAAAAGAGTGAGCACAGCTTAAGGAAAGTCACACAGGTGGGGAGCGTCCTGGGGACAGGGACAGGAAGGAACACTGACACACCTAGGTATAAAAGGGAAGGGGAGGAAGCCATGATCAAGATCTTCACAGAGATAGAGTTGCACTGGAGATGGCTGACCAGCCAGAAGCAAACCTGACCTGAGCCTGCAGCTCAGGAAGGAGTCAGGGAAATAAAACATTCCACCTTGTCTCTCCTGCCCACTCTTATCTCCTGTTGGTGTCCTCCACCGCCTGAACCAATCCCAAGCCAGACAGCAAGGAAATGCAGTGAGGTGGCCCATATAACCAGGCTTCCAGGGTGCAGGGCAGGGTGGAGACAAATGCACAGGAGATTTGGAGCACCAGCACAGCACCAGCAGAGGCAGCTTTCAGCCTACATTTCTTTGTATCCCCCTCAGTGCCCAGCACAGAAACACTTCTGATATGGATGACAAAATTGAATTGAATGGAACAGAATTGAACTAAATTGCTTTGGAATGAATGGAACCAACCAGACTGTGAGTAGTTTCCAAGTCAGGGGTTACCTCATATTCGAGTTATAATCATGGATATTGCACTCCTGATTTCTAATACACTTACTCTAAGCCTCCTGGTTTAGCAGAGTTTGGAAGGCACAACATTCCGTGTGCCAAGCAATTCCAGTGAAACCTGCAGTTTATTGCAGTTTACCGTTACATGACATTTTATATGACTTGATGTTTTATCTTTAATTACAGGGTCTCCCTTCCCCCTAGGCTTGTGGGCATAATTTAGGCAAAGAAATATTGTTTATATTTTATTGGGGGTTTCATACTCAAAGAGGTAGTTAATGTTGCAGGTTTATATACATGTGTTAAAAGAAAGAAAAAGGTGCAACTTTTACTTGGGATTTTTTCGTGCATTTAGCAGCAGTATCTGTATAGGCCTCCAGATGCTGGCATTAGCTCCTTTGTGACCATCAGCTGGTAATTCACCCAGTGCAGCTTGCCAGAACACAGAAACATTTGATGCTGGGGCAGGTGGCATGCCAAAGACAAGTCACTGCCATCTCCTAGGAGGGTAGTTAACAGAGTCCTGGAGTTTGCAGAGTCACTCAAGCCAAGTCGGGATGACTCCAAAATAACCTGTCCAAAAATCAGTGATTTTAGTGGAAAAAAGAGCCAGACTTTTAATTTCAGGTGACAACCACATGACTGAACTGTTCCCTGCTTAACCAGTCTTGTTATTTTAGCATAGGCCCAATTTAAAGAAAAATACCATTTTAACCCAGAAATTAAACTTGAACATAAGGCAAACAGACTAGAAGGTCTTACGTGACTCCAGTATTGGGAACAGGACTCAAAGCACCCACTATAGGAAAACTACCTCTTGTCAGGCTATTGGTATAATAATGAAAATATTAATAACAATTTCACCTGCAATTTAAAATATTCCATATAATTAAACCATGCTAGAATAAGATTATGGTGCTTATACGTAGACTAAAGAATAACCTACCTTGTTGTCAAAGCAAGAAAGGAAGTGCTCAGTTTCTTGGGGTTGGAGTATCAGGCCACTCCCCTGGGTCTCAAACCACTCCTCTATGACTCAAGTTCCTCCTCTGAGTCCTGAAACTGTTGCTTGTTGCACCTATTTTCAGCACCAACACGTGGAGACTGAGACAGCAGAAGGCAGACTTATGTAATTCCAGTGGTTGAGCATGCCCAGTAGAAAGGCATTTTACCCTTGAATGACCTTCCATGGGAGGCACTAAAGAGCACCTGGCATATTTTAAGTGTATTTGGTAGAAGTTTATCAATGAGCATGCTCCAAAGAAACCAATTGAGCATGTGCAAGGTTATGTTACATAACCCGTTACATAACTGGGAGCCACCCCCTTAGTTTAATGTTCATTAGATATCAAGAATATGTATAAATAGCCAAAGTGTAAAATTTGAATCCAGGAAAAAGACGGGGCTGCTGCTCTCTCTCTGGAGCCAGCCTGCATTCTGCCTGTGAGGTGTGTATTTCTTACTTTTTGTGTTAAACCTGCCTTTTAACAGGCTATGGCTCACTCTCTCAAGCCAGTCTGTGAAGCATGTATTTCTCACTTTTTGTTAAACTTGCTGTGGCTGTGCTCACTCTGGAGCCAGCTCACACCTTGTGAAGTATATATCTCCTATTCTTTGCATTAAACCTGTTTTCACTTTCTATTGTGACTCTGCTCTTGAATTCTTTCCTGTGGTGAAGTCAAGAACCCGGTAGAGGACAGGGTGGGTTGAGGGCAGCCATCAGACCTCCCCAGACCCTCTCCTCTAGTATCAAAGGTTCTCTGAGTCTGAACTGACAGGACAAAAAACAAAACAAACAAACAAAAAACCCCCACAGAATTAGTGTTTTATACAGTCAACTATAAAATACAGTGGTGACCTTATCTGTTGTGTCATACATGCAAACTTGAAAAAAAATAAGTTACACCATTCACTAAAACTCATCTCATCTGCTCACTTAAATTCAGTTCAAATAGCATAAAGCACAGATTTGAAAATGAAAGGGAGAATCTTTAAACCAGTCGTATAGATTTAACCTTAATCAAAGCTACTCAGAAATTATGAATCCTCTGGGAAGTCCTGAGAGAAAATATTGGAACCAAAGGAATAAAGGCAAGATGAAAGAACTGACTTGAAAGAGAGTCAGATGAAGACTCATGGGGGGGGGAATCTGTTATAAATCCACCAGTGTCCTCCTCCCCACAAAAAACCTACATTTGAACACCTGCCACGACAGAAAACACTGAAGATCAGATTAAAACAGCACCAAACACGTGAGCCCCTTCCTCTCTTCCCATCCTCTCCTCCTTGACCCAACACACTGGTGGAGAAAGAAGGGAAACCCAGAAGCAGCGCAGTAGGAGAGGGGACCCCACCGCTCACAGGTACACGAGCAGGATCTACAGAGCAGACCTGAGCTGGATGGAGGAAAGAAACATTCTGATTAGCATATGAGCTTGAGGTTTCGACTTGAACCAGACTAGATTTTCCTATACCTAAAGTGAGATTTTTTATTCTTTCTGTTAAAAGTGACATGGTAGCCATGGGATTTTCCTATGATATTAGCATGGGACAGGGAAAGAAGAGTGAGAAGAGAGAAGGCAGCAGGTAGCAAAAACTAATATTATCATTTCCTCCTTGTACCCAATTAAGACTCTCAAGAAAGTGTTTACATGCAGTGCTAAGAGTTTAAAATCCCCAGCGTCTGACATTCATATCAATGTCCCCCGCCCCACCCCATGCCCACAGCCCTCCCTGGCCAATCCCCTTCTTCAGGGAAAAATGTTTCTCTAGTTGCTCAGTGAGTCATGTGCCCATCCACGAATTGAAGACCAGGCAACAAGATTGAAGGTCCTACTGTAATCAAATAGAGGGAGAAGGAGCGTTTCCCAAAAGGAGGGAATGTGGAAGAAAAAAAAAAAAAAAAAAAAAGAAAAGAAAAAGAAAAAGTACCAGGAAGAGGCATATCACATCAATCACATCAGACAACCCAAACTTTCTGGTTTTGTCTCAGTTGTCAGTAATAATCTCCTTCTGCCTTTGAAATTAATCTACTTCTTAAGCTTTTTCCTTGAATAGCAGGATTGATTAAGAGAATCCAGGAGCAGGATATCAGTGGGGCAGACTGGGAAGTAGGGTAGACTTAAAGCAGCTAGCCGAAATTCCATCCATGGTCCTTCCAGGAACCTGCACTGCATTGAGCAAGTCACTTCATATCTCCCAGCCTTAAAACTCCTAAAAATCTCACAAAATTGACCTAACAAGGGAAAAAATAGCCAGCACAGACAGAGCCACATGAGTAACCTCAAAAACAATTCAGTACATCCAAGCCACATAACCCTTAAAAGTCTTACAGAATTAACCCAACAAGGGAAAAAGAAAAAATCAACAGCTACACAGCAACAGATTAATTATTTGGTTTTCCTTAAAGAAATAAATATATAATCTACATTATTGTGCATTCATGGAATTTTAAAGTTAAAGTCAAGGAACATAAAACTCACCTTATTTAGTTAAATAATAAAGACGCCTCTTTTGTTCTGTATAACAAACCATCCAGGTAAAGGTATACATAGAAGTGAAAGAAAAAAAGGGTAGAAAGAGTGATGGAAACAGAAAACAAAAATCCCAAGAAATTGGCAGAGGCGGAGACAAGCACAATCAAATTAAAAAGACACACCAAGAAAAACACTATGTCAAGAAAGAAAAACACAGGTAATTGACTTCTACGGAATAGGATCGCCATCTCCTGGAATATAAAGATACTGCAGCTGTGGGCTTCCCGTGTGTCCCTAATTTTCTCTATTATACAGTAATTGAAAACAGTAACATCACTCTCGGTAATTTTCCAACGGACTGAGTGAAATTAAGTAGAAGGAGCGGCCCAATGTATAGACTGCAGGTTCCCCAATTCTTCTTAGACGAAATAATGGCTCACAGGATGTCTTCAAAACATTAAAAATATGAGATACACACGAGAACATTCAGAACAAATCTGAAGACAATGAAATTTGTAAGAAAAGTTGTTTCAATACTAAGTTTCCTGTGACTTACTTCTGTTTCATTTATCTGAATTAATTTGTTCAACCATGAATATTTATTGAGCATATATTATGTGCCTCAGATACCACTTTGGGTGCTGGGGACACAACAGTGAGCAATACAAAGGCCTTACCCTTTTAGAGCTTTTCTTCCAGGGGGAGATAGAGAAGTGAGAATTAAGCAGGTAAATATAAAGTGCCGAATGAGATTAGGCGCTATGATGCTAAATAAAGTAGCGCAGCAGACAGGAAGTGTGGGGATGAGGGAGGGGAGTGCTATTTTCTACAGGTGGGTAAAGTGAAAAATTGAGCAGAGACATGAAATCAGCGAGAGAGTGAGTCCTGTGGCTGTGGGAGGCTGATGAACAGAGATGCCAGTTCTAAGTCAGACACACCTGGGCTAGAATCCAGGCTCAAACGACCAGCTTGTTATTTGATCTCACTGAGCTTCAATTTCTTTATTTCAAAATGGGAATAAAAATGCTTTCTCCAACATTGGGAAAGTTAAATGCATATAAAGTGCTTTGCACAGGGTCAGGTATATGGGAAGTATTCCGTAAACATTAACTAACACCTATGACAGTTTGACCATGTGAAGTTATAGACAGATATTTGAAACACCTTTTTGATCCTGACATATTTATGGATTTTCGGTAACAATAACTTGTATTTATTGAATGCTTACTCTATAAGCTTTATATTAAATCCTCATAGCATGTCAAAAGAGGTAATATTTCCATCTTACAGACAAGAAAACTGAGGCCCAAAGAAGTTAAGTAGCTTGCCCCTGCTCATTCATACAGCTAAGTGTGAGCTGAAGATCAGACCCAGGCGTGTGACTACAGAATCTGCATTCTTTGCCAGAACACAAAACTGGCCCTCAGCAAGCTATGCATGCCAAGCGAGTGTCTGAAGCCAAAACCCAAACTCATACTTCCATTTCTTCTGGGTAACTCTCACTCAAAATTACTTGATTCAATCATATTATGATCCAAATTTGACAGTTACATCAAAACTGCACCTGTATGATACCAAAGCAAGTGATCAACAAAAAGATTTCAAATCTCCTAGTCCAGTTATTTTTCCATCTATAGATGGCAACCCATTAGGGAGTTATGAAATCATTAGAGGCCATTGTAACAAACTTCTTTTTTAAAAATGAAACAGGTAAAATAGACACCACAGCCAGTCATACGTAGTAAGAATGAGTATTTTTACGTAAATATTTGTTACAGCTGTGTGTGTCTATGTGTGGATATGTAAGTACCTGTGTATTCTGTGTTGTGATGTCACATGCATTTCTTACAGTGGGTCTCAATACTCTTTGATCCCCTTAAAAAATTGTTACTTAATTATATATTTTGTTTTCCAATCTATTCTATTGAAATTATGCATCTATATCGTAAGATAAATCATTGAAATTGAGTTTTCATCTTTATCTTTGTTCAGACACATTGCCGTCATGGACAGACAAAGTCTTTATCCACAAGTTGTCAACAAATCTGGAACAAGAGTAAAATTTTCACTCTTTTAGTGGTTATGATTCTCCCCAAAAAATTGTTTGATTTTTTTTCTTTTATTGAAAAGACAGGTATTTTTTAGCATTAAATATATCTCACTTCATTTTGCTAAGTGTAAAATTTGTGTCACACACTGAAAAAACCCAATCTCAGGCCTTTAAGAGACAAACTGGGTTTTCAACTACCAGGTTAGTTTACAGACCATATGTTCAGCCATCTTCAGGCATCTTTCAAAGTTGAAAATGTCAGGAATTTATATGGTTTATTTGTAAGGCACTAACGATAATTGGAACATTATGGTCTGATTATTTGCTGAAGTAATTTATTTAAGCAATTCAAGTGGTTGAAATTTAAGGGTGCAAAAAAATCACGTGACATAATAAAACTTTATTACTGTGTTTGCACTTACATTATTTAAAACACCTACTAAAATTCTTCGAAAAATAATTTCTTCCCTTATAATAGAAATTTAATCTTAGTTCACATTTCTAGGGGCAAATCATAGGTCAAAATATGCCATGATGGCTTTAGAAGTGTCTGCATGAAATATGATTACTCAGTAACAGAGTTAAAATTATACTATACCTCCACCCCCCAACTTTTGTGACAGTTACCACCTTCTTTTCTGCTGAGCCCAGATACAGCATCAGAATCCTCCTCAACATTGCAACCCAGGCAACCACTACCAACTGAATAGAGTCAACATGAGTTAAATGTCTTTGTCCTTCCTATCATTAACCATCATGATGTCTAAAACCAACATGTTGGGGTTCAAACTCTATAGCTCAGACTGTGCCTGGCACTTGAAATAGGAACAGCAATCCAGTTCTATACAAGGTGTTTAGTTTTAAGATTTGGAAAAGAAAGTCACAACATATTGCATAACAAAGCAAAAAATCATTTCCCTGGTACAAAAATGGTCATAATTAATATGACCAAACCATGGGGAATCTATTTAATCCCCATTTCAAGTGTTTTGTCCCATAGAGCAACCAAAAATCAAACCTTTTGTCAGATCAATAGATCCTAATTTTTAGATCTAAACAAAACATACACTATAGCTGTGAAAATGTATTTCCTTTCCCAAGGTCATTTGTAGTCTAAGCCATATTTCAAAAAGGAACCAAGGTGATTTCACTTTTAAAGTATTTGCCTTTAAAGAATTTCAGCTTTAAAGGAAACAGAAAATTGGGGGTTATGACAAGAGAATATATGTACTATATTAATTTATATTTTATAGTAGGCTAAACTAAAGTATTTATCCCTCTGTTACCAAAAGGGAGTCAAGGGGCTTAATGGCTTTTTTTGCTGCAAAGCAAAAAGGTGTTTTGTTAGGTCTGCTTCACTGAACAACTCCAGGGGGCTCCATCTACATCCTGATCCAGGTGAGTGTTATCCCCTGGAGTTGCAAAATTACACTTTTATTGCTGTATGTGACATTCCACTGTCTGGCGTACAGAGCTGTTACTGTTTAAGAAAACAAGTTAGGCTCAAAGTCAGACATTCACGGGAGGAAAAAAATGGGGCAGGTGCAGGTGGTTTTCCCTGAGATAGAATAAAAAGCTAGTTTGAAGAGGTGATTCTATGAGGGGCAAAGCTCCACTCCCCACCCCAGATAGCATGCTTTCTCCTCGGGAAGCTTGAGGATGTTAGAGCATGGACTACTGAGCCATGCCTGAATGTTTTCTGTTCCCTGACCTTGAAGGAACCTCATGAGTTTAGACAGGGACTAAACACAAGGGAGCCCTTTAGAAGTCTTCTGGACTTATAAGAGCCCCTAGAATATTTTTCTAACCATATAGTGGGAAAGCCCCCCCCTCCAACTCCCAACCTCCAAATCTTGAAATTTGGTTTCCTGCTGACCAGGATAGGGCACAGGGATTGCTTGAATTGATCATATTTGATTTAGGGAAATAAATGCAAGTGGCATTTCTTACCTCTGAGTGTTGGATTGTAAAATAAACTGTTATGTGAGGCCAGCTCTGAATTCCTGAATTCTCATCATATTGCCTAGTACTCTGTAGAGCCACTCTGTAGGTCCACTTTGTAGACTAGCACTGCCCACCTATTCATTCATTCGATGGACTTTCAAAGAGCAACAGGATGTGTGATATCCAGTATAGACCCCACACTCCAGGAGATGACATACCCACTGCTTGGAACTGCCGCCCCTATACCCAGAGAAAAGTCCCTGACAATAGTAGTGTTTGATTGCCTGATTAATCAGAATTTCTTAGGATGAATCAATCAGAATTTCTTAACTAACAGATGTAAAATTGTGATGTGGAGCTAAGTTGTGTTAATGGAAGAACTTTCTATTGCTCGTTATTCCTTTAAGTTTATTGAAAACATCATGCTGTTTCCCACATCAAACATTCTCTTGCTCTCCCAACCATAGTTCAGGTTTTTTCTTAATTAACATTTCCCCATCTCCCTGCCTACCAGACTCATTCAATTAGATGCTGCATGCCCCCACTTATGGTTCACTCTTATGAGACCCTGATTATTTCCTTCATAGTTCTTACACCAGTTTGAAATGATAAATTAATGTTTTCATTTTATTCTGGAGGCAGAAAGTTAAGACTATGTCTGCTTTACTCACCACTGCATACCTAGATTCTAACACAGTCACTGACATATTGTAGGCCCTGATAAATATTTATTGAATGAAGAAATGAAGAAATCAGCACATCTCAATCTGGTAGAAATGGATTTTTCCATTTCTGGCTCCCAAACCATTCAATTCTAACCACAAGTTATTCTGAGTCCCTCTGTTTACAGTTGCTCAAATTTGAGACATCAGTCATCATCATCTATGGTCTTAAAATCATTGATTAAAAAATAAGTAAACAAATAATAAAATAAAATCATTGATAAATCTTCTGTGTGCTTTAGCCAAATAGCCTGCTGAAATCCTTTGCCAATACCCTGGGATTATTTTCTGCCTGCCATTACAGAGTATATGGGGATTTATAGACCCCACACAATGGTCCGAAGAGAACAATTGCCAGGTGAAATCTGGGAACTTTTCCTTTAATGCCAAAAAATGTTACTCTTTGATTAGTTCCTGTGTTGAGTATTAAATACTTTCTTCCTTTCCCCACCCTTTCCAGCCCATGTACCCACCACCTCAGAAGTTGATATTTCATGCCTCTACTACTAGAATAAATAGAAACAGCATTTCAGATTTATAGCCAAGATGATTTTTATTTCTAACCCCATGACCTACAATTTGTTATTTCATATTATTTGATGACTTATTTCATGCACAACTCTAACATTGCACCTTTCTATTCTTAATTTTCCCTTGATGTTGTCATCTTTAATCTTCCTTTGCCTCATAATCATCTTTTGATGCCATGAACCATACCTTAATGTAAAGTACTCGTGGCCCATTCAATTTCTTCAACACTGTTCCATGGAAAAGAAGCTCCAGTAATTCTCTATGGGTCAAAAAGAGATTGTCATTCTCCTAGCACTAATTGTGGTCTTTCAATATAAGAGGCAAACCACATTCTTTAGGAATATAACAAAGGAAGTTTTGTGATAAGGCTTAAACTATCCATGCGGAATTGTAAAGTTAGTTTCAAATATTTGAAGCCAGGTATATATATATATATATATATATATATATATGCATACATGATATAGTGGTTTAGTTGAGATGATAATAGAAAACACCAAGAAAATGTCTATGTGCTTATTATTGACCAGAATCTGCAATCGCAGACTAGGGTAACTCCTGCTGACTCTAGTAAGAATTGTGCAAAAACAACTTGTCTCATTGTCTTTATGGATATTTCATGTTAATGACATACCTGGCCCAAATTTATTCTGGAAAGAAAACAACATGACCTCAGCAACCAGGGGTTATGCTTCAGAAATAAATCATTTAGACCTAAAGTAGATAATTAGTAATGGTGATTCAATCTAAGACATGTGAGAATTACTCCAAGAAATGATTCTGAGGAGCTTTGTGGGAGAAGAGTTTGAAAAAATAAGAGTGAATAGGAAAAAGAAGAGCCACAGCAATGAGCAAAAATAAAAGACATAGTATCCAAAGAGTATGCAAAGGGAAGAGACCTAGAAATCATATTTAAGAAAATAATGTTTGAAAAATTCCCAAATATGGAGAAAAATAACAGAATATAGATACTGGAAGTGTGGTGATCACCAATCAAATTCAATCCAAAGAGGAACACCCCAAGGCACATCTTAATCAATATATCAAAAACCAAAGGCAACAAAAGAATACTGAATGCAGCAAGAGAAAAGAAATATATAACATTCATTGGAGCCACAATACACCTCTCTGCGGATTTCTCAGTGGAAACTCTATAGGCCAGGAGAGAGTGGGATGATATATTGAGTGCTGAAGGAAAAAGACTGTCAGCCAAGAATTGTGTATCCAACAAAACTAACCTTCAAATGCAAAGGAAATATGGTCTTTCCCAGACAAACAAAAGCTAAGGGAATCAATCAACACTAGACCTACTTTATAAGACATGCTAAAGAGAGATCTTCATGCTGAAGGAAGAAGATGCTAAAGTATAACAAGAAAACATCTGAAAGTACAAAACTCACTAGGAAAGTAAACACATAGACAATATCAGAATACTCCAAGAGCATAAGGGTGGTGAATAAACCACTTATATCTTTACTATGAAGACTAAAGGGCAAACCCAACGAGATAATAACAAATTCAACAAATGTATAATAGATAGGCAATATTAAAAGATGTAACTCAAAACAACAAAAAGTCACAAAGTAGGGAGGAAATGGCCTCAAAGCATAGAGTTGGCTTTGTTTTTTTCTTATTCTTAGTGACCAAAGTTAAGTTGTTATTAATTTAAAATAATCTGTTATAACTGTAACATGTTTTTTGTAAGCTTCATGGTAACCGTAATACAAAAACCTATAATAGACATACTAAAAATAAATAGTGAGAAATCAAAATATGCAACTAGAGAAAACTACTTGATCAGAAAGGAAGACAGTAGGACTAGAAAAAAAGATCTACCAAACAACCAGAAAAAAGTAACAAAATGGCAGTAACACGTCCTTATATATCAATAATAACTCTAAATGTAAAATGGATTAAATGCCCCATTTAAAAGACATAAAGTGGCTAAATGGTTATAAATGGTTATAAAACAAGAACCTAAGAAACTATAAGAAACTATGTCATTCAGCCCCTTGCCTATAAGAAACTCAGACACTGACTGAAAATGAAGGAGTGAAAAAAGATATTTCATGCAAATAGAAGTCCAAAAAGAGCCAGAGTAGTTACACTTAATATCAGATAAAATAGACTTCAAGCCAAGAAAAAAAAAAAAAAAAAAAAAAAAAGATAAGATAAAGGGATCTGTTCAAAAAGAGGATATAACAGATCTAAATATATACACACCCAACACTGGAGCACCCAGATATATGAAGAAAATACTCCTAGGCCTAATGGGAGAGATAGATTTTAACACAATAATAGTCAGGGGCTTTAATACCCCTCTTTCAGCAAAGGACAGCTCATCCAGACAGAAAATTAAGCAATAAACACCATAGTTAATCTTCACTCTAGACAAATTAGGCCTAACAAACATTTATAGAACATTTCATCCAACAGCTGCAGAATACACATTTTACTCAGCAGCATGTTGAAACATTCTCTAGAATAAACCATATGTTAGGTCACAAAACAAGTGTCAACAAATTTTTAAAAATTAAAGTCATACCTACTATCTTGTTCATCTATAATAGAATAAAACTGGAAATCAGTACCAGAAGGGACATTGGAAATTGTATAAGTGTGTGGAAATTAGACAACACACCCCTAAATAATGAATGGGTCAAACAATGAATGTAAAAGGAAATTAAAGTTTCCTGGAGACAAATGAAAATGAAAACACAACATACCAGAAACTATGGGATACAGCAAAAGCATTTCTAAGTGGGAAGTTTATAGCAACAAATTCCTATGTCAAAAAGAAAGAAAGACTTCAAATAAACAGCTTAGTGTTACACCTCAAGGAACTAGAAAAACAAGAACAAACCAAACCCAAAATTAGTATAACAGAAGAAATAACAAAGATCAGAACAGAAATAAATGATTTAGAGATCAAAAAATAAACACAAAAGATAGATGGAACAGAGTTGGTTTTTTGAAAAGATAAACAAAATCTAGATTAGCTAGACTAATGAAGAAAAAAAGAAAGACACAAATAAATAAAATCAGAAATGAAAAGGGAGACATTACAACTGATACCATAGAAATACAAAAGATCATAAGAGACTACTAGGAACAACTATGTGAGAACTAGAAAACCTAGAAAAAGTGAATAAACTCCTGGACACATACAACTTACCAAGGTTGAATCATGAAGAATTAGAAAACCTAAACAGACCATTGATGAGTAATGACATTGAAGCAGTAATAAAATATCTCCCAACAAAGAAAACCCCAGGACCTGACAGCTTACTGCCAAATTCCACCAAACACTTAAAGAAGAACTAATATCAATTCTTCTCACATGCTTCCAAAAAATTAAAGAGGAGGGAGTACTTCCAAACTCATTCTACAAGGCCAGCATTACCCTCATACCCAAACTGGAAAAAGACACAACAAAAAAGGAAAACTACAGACCAATATTCCTAACAAACATAAATGTGAAAATCCTCAACAAAATACTAGCAAACTGAATCCAACAACGCATTAAAAAGATTACCATGATCAAGTGAGATTCATCTCAGGGATACAAGGATGGTTCAATATATGCAAATCAATAAATGTGATACATCACATCAACAGAATGAAAGGAAAAATATCATATGATAATTTCACTAGACATAGAAAAGCATTTGATAAAATTCAACACCCCTTCATGATAAAAACACTTAACAAATTAGGTATAGGAGGACTGTACCTCAACACAATAAAGGCCGTATGTGACAAAACCACCGCTAATATCATACTGAATGGACAAAAATTGAAGGCTTTTACTCTAAGATCTGGAACATGTCAATAATGCCCACTTTCCCCACTCTTATTCAACATAGCACTGGAAGTTCTAGCCAGTGCAGTAAGAGAAAGCAATAAAGGACATCTAAAATAGAAAGAAGAATGCCAAACCTTTCCTATTTGTAGATGACATGATCACACACAGAAAACCCTAAGGACTCCACCAAAAAATTACTAGAACTAATAAATGAATTCACTATAGTGGCAGGATACAAAATCAACAAACAAAAATCAATAGCATTCCTATATGCCAATAACAAAATATCTGAAGATGAAATCAAGAAAGCAACCTCATTCACAAAAGCTACCAAAAAATAAAATACCTAGGAGT
>NW_007729856.1:193272-194117 GCF_000696425.1 Galeopterus variegatus
AATAGAAAGCTATCTCCTGTTCATGGGTTGGAATAATTCATATGAAAATGTCTCACTACCCAAAGTAATCTACAGATTCAATTCAATCCCTATCAAAATATCAATGACATTCTTTACGGAAATAGGAAAAATGATCTTAAAATTTGTATGGAACCACATAAGACCCCATATAACCAGAGCCATCTTAAATAAAAAGATCAAAGTTGGAGGCTTCACACTACCTGACTTCAAAATATACTACAGATTAGTAGTGGGAGGGGGAGATGGGGATGGGGAGAGGGTGATCAGTGGATACAAACTTGTAGAGAGATAGGAAAAATAAGATCTAGTGTTCTGCAGCAATACAGGGAGACTGCAGTCAACAATCAATTGCTGTATAACTTCAACTAGCTAGTTAAGAAGATGTTGAATGTTCCCAGTGTAAAGAGATGACAAATGTTTGAGGTGATGGATATGCTAAATACCCTAATATGATCATTGCACACTGCATAAATGTACCCAAATATCACATCATACTCCATAAATACATACAGTTTAATCTGGGTCAACTAAGAAAAAATAATTTAAAAGAAAAAAGTGTTTTCAAAGACAGAAGTAGATTAGAGGCTACCAGAAACTGTGGGGGAAGAAATAATGAGAAGTTATTGTTTAATGTGAGCAAAGTTTATGTTTAGAATGACGAAGAAGTTTTGGAAATAGATGGAGGTACTGGTTAGACAGCATTGTGAATATAATTAATTCCACACAATTGTATGTTTACAAATGCTTAAAATGGCAATCCTTGTATAATATATATTTTACCACAATTAAAAAAGCAATTAAAACAAAGACACTATAAAGATATA
>NW_007729856.1:195215-197430 GCF_000696425.1 Galeopterus variegatus
AAAGCTGGGTATCCACATGCAGCATATTGAAACTATACCCCTATCTCTCTCTCAAAAAAAAAAGTTAAATTGATTAAAGACCCAAATTTAAGACCCAAAACTATGAAACTTCTAGAAGAAAACATAGGGGAAATGCTACACAAAATGAGAGTGGGCAGTGTGGTTGTTAACAAGACTACAAAGGTACAGGCAACTAAAGCAAAAATAGATAAATGAGACCACATAAAACTAAGAGGCTCCTGCACAGCAAAGGATGCAATTAACAAAGTGAAGAGACAACCTACAAAATGGTAGAAGGTGTTTACAAACTATACATCACACAAGGAATTAATATCCAGAATATATAAGGAACACAAACGACTCAATAGCAAAAAATCAAATAACCCAATTAAAAAATGGACAAAGGACCTGAACAGACATTTCTCAAAAGAAGACATACAAATGACCAACAGGCACATGAAAAAATATTCGACATCACTAATCATCAGAGAAACGCAAATTAAAACCACAATGAGATATCATGTTGCTCTCATTAGAATCCAAGAGACAGAAAATAACAGAGGCTGGTGAGGATGCAGATTGTTGGTGGGGATGTAAATTGGTACAGTCATTGTGGAAAACAGTTTGCAGGTTCCTCAGGCAACTAAAAATTAAACTACCTTATGACCCAGCAATCCCACTTCTGGATATATACTCAACAAAATAAAATCAATATATCAAAGAGATACCTGTATTCCCATGTTCATTGCAGTATTAGTCACAATAGCCAAAAGATGGAATCAATCTAAATGTCCATCGATGGATGAATGTATAAAAAAACAAACAAAAANGCACACAGTATGAATGTACCCAAATATCATATTGTACTCCATAATATATACAATTATCATGGGTCAATTAAGAAAAATAAATTTGAGACAGAGAAATAGAGAGGAGAATACTGGTTACCAGAGACAGGGATTGGGGGGCCTGTCAGGGAAAGGTTGTAGACCAGTACAAAGTTATGATTAGATAGGAAGAATAAGTTCTGGTGCTACAGGGTGACAATAGCTAGTAATATTGTATGTCTCATGATATCTGGAAAAGAGGATCTTAAATGTTATAACCACAAAGAAATGATAAATGTTCAGGTGATAGACATGCTAACTATTCTGATTAGATCATTATACATCTATTGCACCCCATAAACATGCACAATGAAAAAAATAAATTAAAATTAAAAACACATATAGTATAACCAGAAAAAATTTTTTTAAAGAAAATGCAATTTTCAGTGGAAAACAAACAACTTCCACCCATAAAAGTATAAATAAATAATAAATTAAAAGTTCTATTGAGACCACGCAGAACAACCTGCACATGCACATATACACATATATAGGATATATAATGTATTTAATATATTTAATGCAGATGTATTTTACAGACACACACCCATAAGTATATTATTTACACATCCACATATAACTGCACATCCAGCA
Organism: Galeopterus variegatus; assembly: GCF_000696425.1. Taxonomy (NCBI): domain Eukaryota; kingdom Metazoa; phylum Chordata; class Mammalia; order Dermoptera; family Cynocephalidae; genus Galeopterus; species Galeopterus variegatus. The sequence goes on from NW_007729856.1 coordinate 196,697, forward strand.
CTTGTTGTTACAAATACATTATTTAATAAAGTAAAACATCAAATTGTTCTGCACTGATGTAGAACTCATGAAATTCTCCAAGGCTTGGAGTAGAAAATTACCCTTGGATCTTCATNTGAGCACTGATAGTTTACTATACACAGGTCCACAGACCTTACCTGTATTGATTGATTTAATCCTCACACCAATTCAATGAGAAATGCTATTATTCCCATTTTACAGATGAAGAAAAGGAGAGAAACAGAGGCTGAATAATTAGCCAAAAGTTACCTACATTGCCTTCAAAGACTCAGTGTCCAAAACCCCATTGTATATACATCCCAGTTTGATTTATTTCTAGTTCAATCACAAGATAAATAATTGACTCCCTCTTAGCTCGGGCTAAGGACAGAGATCTAGCCATTTCTAAAGCTTCTGCTCTAAGGAGAAGAAATGTCACTACCTATCAAAGAGCCCATATTTAGTATTGGATGGCCAGTCCCTTCTCTCATTTGATCACTGTGTGACATGAGCATCAGTTACTATCTTTTAAATTGAGTTCTCTTGTTTATAAAATGGAGGTGATAAAGCCCGCCCCTGGTAAGCTCTCAAAAATAAAAGTTTGATGAATACAGAGTTGAACCACCTTATTCCTTTATTGTTCTGAGTATCAAATAAGATAGGATATTTAAAAAATGTGCTTAGCAAACTTGAGCATAAAATTCACAGTTTTAATTATTGTTGCCATAGCGATA
>NW_007729856.1:198939-207562 GCF_000696425.1 Galeopterus variegatus
GGAGTAGAAAATTACCCTTGGATCTTCATTAAGAGATTGTCTACTAAGCAAATTATGTTAGCAAGATTTGAAGGAGGGAACTGTGGAGGAATAGTTTAAATACTCTATGTAAGAGAGCAAACTTTTCAGATATATTTGGGACATCTACTTGAAAACAAGGTATTTTCACTTGTACGTATGTAGTGAAAACACTGTTTAAGGGTACTCAGCAAAATAACTTTTAAAATGGTTAATGGTTTTAATGCATTTATAAATAGTTGGCACACACCAAATAGAAACAATGAAATACCTTCGGGAAAGTAACAGTAAGATATAACGAGTTGCTATTATTTATATTTTCATATACAGACCAGCATTTTAACCTTGGGCTTTTCTTTTCTCTTACTTAACAGAGCATCTGGGCCACTTACTTCTGTTATTCTCCTAAGAAAACCAAGGAAGTGCAAAATCATGTTTACAGAAGCCTAAGAAAATAATTAGAAGATAGAACATTCCCCCATCCAAATCATATGATGTATTCCAAAAGCAATTATCAAATATCTGGATATATTCTTTTATTTTCAATTAAATGCCCCATTACTTCCTGCCATTGTCATGATTGCTGAGAGTAGGTGGTTTCACACTAATTTGGAACTGTTCACAAATATATACTGCCAAAGACAGCCGTCCTCACTTGCACTTTGAGGAATATAATTCATTGACATTTTACAGATTGGAACAACTTGCATGATTAATAATGTTGCTGTTTTTAATCTTGCCCAAGAGCCCCACAAAAGACACAGAATACCATCTGAAGAAAATATCCGCTCTAAACCCCAACGTGAGCAGTACACTAAGAGAGAACATTATTTGAATTTCTCTTAGAAGAAGGAATAGGTTTAATTTAACGAGTATATATTGCGATTATTTCGAAGGAGGGAGCAATTATATTACTGCCCAGTTAATGACACTAAATGCAAAAAAAAGTCATGATTCCCTAGTATAATAAACATACATTCATTAAATAACAGCTCTGCAACTTATATGCTATGTTTTGGACCAATATGTTTAACCTGTCTGAGTTTTAGTGTCTTCATACTAAAATGAGATAAATGTTGTTTTGAGAATTGGAGATGATTTACACAAAGTTTCTGGCACATAGTAGGTGCTCATGTAATGCAGCTTAGTAAAATTGTCATTGGCTAATACGTATAGTCTCTATTTTTGGGTGGAACATATATGGCCCAACAGAGAGGAAAACTTTCCTCTTCCACCACACTTCTTAGAATTTCTCAGAGCATCTTTGATACTCTCAACCGGGGATGAGTGTTGATGAACTGCACTGAAAGATCTTTTTCCAAACATTACCACTCTCATATGTACACAAACTCAGAATCATGGGATATGCTCTTCTGAATTCCAAGGATGGCATATCTACCCTTTTTTCCTAGTAAAGGACCTTGTAACAAGGATAACGTCCATGGCGCCCAGCCGTAAACATTGTGAGAAGGTATATCAATAGAAGAGTTATGGAATGTGGATACATTATTCTTCAAACCACTTGATCCATGCCTGCCCTTAGATCTGTAGCTCTCTCTTGCCAAATAAGGCTGCAATGTCAGTAGCTAATTCCAAACCTCTGATGCTATGAAGTCCCACCAATAGCTGCTTAATTACCTCTTCCTAACTTGCTAATATTTTTAGAGAAATGACTACAGGACTTTCCCTGCCCAAAGAGTAAAACAAGGCAAAGGTCACTTTAGATGGCATTTCCTAATTCTACAACCGACCCACTCAAGGAAACATATGATCATATTTCCCCTCCCCAGTAGAGCCTACTTTGCCATTGGCCAGAGTTCGGATGCCAACTTTGTATCAACTATGCAAGAAGGGAGGCTCTAAGACCGCCGACCAGCCACTGGTGCCTCATCTGCACCTCTGGCAGACAGCACTCCTGTTATCACAAGTATTCTTTAAGTTAAATGTAAAAACTCCCCTTGTGATACTACTGTTTTTACCAAATGCACACAGAATAGAATGGACGGAATGATTCAAATAGTAAATCTAGGAGATATATATGTATATATTCCTTAGCATCTGGATAAGAATTAAGGAGATGGATGCTACGCTTTCGAATAGAAACCATTCTATGGATTTCCAAAAGAACGTACCATGTCAGCCAACAGTATCTCAGGGCAACTAAGATTATATCCCTTTTTATGTTTAAAAGTTTTCCAAAGTTCCTAGAATAGCACCTAGAGCAAAATAGTTATTTAATAAATATTTTCTATAGTTATTAAAATGATGGGCAGAAGAAACAAATTTATTATGTTCTATTGTTAAGGTTGCTTCCAAATAGGAAGACTTAATAAAGTGTTTTCTGTAAACATCATAGCTAAAATATTCTACAAATAAAAAATGCTATGTAGCTATTTAACAATAAACTACAAGAAAGAATGCAAAATTTGTAATTTCTTTTTAGAGCATAGAATTGGTTATCTACTGTAATTAGCCATGGAATAAATAGTTTTTAGTCTAAATGCTCATTGCTTATTTGTAATTTAGACTTCCCTGAGCCTCTCACTCCTACTAGAAAATCCTAATTCCCATCTAGTTACCAAATAAATGAAATGATGCATGTTTAAGAGCTCTAAAAATAAAAGCACTATTCAGAAAAATGTTATTTATATTCAGCATCCCTAAGTGACAAATCATTGCCCTTTTGCACATTTTACTCTCACTTTATTTAAAGATGTGGATGGAGTGAAGAATGAAACGTTTGAATGTTTAGTGTTTGGAGAATGAAACAACACTCACTGATAACTACCCAGAACTATATTAAGTCAATGTTTACACTTTTGAAAATATAAGAAGTACAATATTACAGATAGTGTTGAATCTCTTCTGCCCACATTCTCAGATCCAAATCCTTTTCTTTATCCCTACTCTGATATATATTTTCCCACTCATTTCTTTATACTTTTACATGTCAGTATCTGTGAAAAATATGAATTTAATAGATAGGATATCTGTATCAGATACAGAGGGCATGCTCAAATTGGCGGATTTGAGAAGAGTTGAATAAAGGTACTGATTACAAAGATGTGTGCAGGGTTTAAACGGCACAATCTCAAGGCTAGCAAGAGTTGGAAGCCGTAACCACCCATAGCCTGAAACTGTAGAAGGTAGCTATTTGGAGAGGAACTTTGGACTTTGGTAGAGAAGTGCAGCTAGCTTGTGTAACCTGGTAAGAAAGAGCTGGAGTAAAAAATATCACACTGCTCTTACCTTTAAATGTTCTGACGTCCCCCATTGTCCAAGAGCAACCAGAAGGCAGAGGATAAGTGAATCCATTGATGCAGTCTCCTCAGATCAAGGTCCCAGCGTGTTACACAGCACAAGGTGAATAAGGATAGAGAGTGGGTAGTGCTTGAGGTTGTGTTGGGGGAATCCTTTTTATCTATTTAAGCAAGTTCCCTCCTTTTCCTAGTTGGCTAGGATTTTTTTTTTTAACAAGGAATGAAGCCTAAATTTTATTGAATGGTTTTTTTTTTTCTGTTTTTTTCAGATTTGTTACGTAACTTTTCCCCCTTTAATTGATTAATTGATAAATTATAATACTAGATTTATATATGCTAAGCAATCCCTGCATTCCTAAAAAGAATCCTGTTTTATCATAATACATTTTTAAACACCATTAGATTTAATTATTAGTATCTTATTTAGGTACCTTTGCAGTTCTTTTTATAAATGAGATTGGTTTAGACTTTCCTTTTGAACTGTCCTTGTCCTATGTTTCTATCAAACTTATGACAGCCTTATAAAAGATGCTGAATAAAACTTATGTGTTGGAACTCATCTGCAATACCACTGGGACCACTGGCTTTGAGATTTTTGACTTCTAATTCTACTTCTTTACTCAATGTTTCAGATATTTTGTTAACTTCTTGGTAATATATGGTTATTCATACTTTATATGAAAGTTATCCATTTTATCTCAGTTTACAAATTTATTTGTATGACATTGCTTTTATCATTCTCTTAGATTTTTCCAAATCTCTACTGTAACTGAAATTACATCATCTTTTTCATTTCTCCTTTGGCTTGCATACCATAAGAATTAGTGTGCAATGATTTAATACTCTTTATGTTCTAAAGTTCTAGTAATTTTCATTTAATTATTTATAAGTAATTTTTAATGTTTGTAAGTACATGTTTTTTAACATTTTGTTTGGAGATAATTGGATGTGTATGCAATTGCGAGAAATAATACAGAGAGCAAACCTGTAAACCTTGCACCCAATTTTACCCAGTGGTAACATCTTACATAACTGTAGTACAAAATCACAGCCAAAAATCGGCATTCATTGACAAAATCCAGTGACCTTATTTAGATTTCAGGTTTTATGTGCATTCACATTTTGTGTGTATGTGTATATTTAGTTCTGTGCAATTTCATCACACATGCAGATTTATGTAAATATCACCACAGTCAGGATACATAGCATATCCACCACAAAGATCTCTCATGCTACCCTTTCATAACTACAGCCAACTCCCTCTAGCCTTCCTCACCTCTCTAACTCCTGGCAACCACTAATCTTATCTGAGGCAGAAGTATTTTTATTTTTTATTTTTTATTTTTTTTATCTTTTTCGTGACCGGTAAGGGGATCGCAACCCTTGGTGTGGTGTCGCCCGCACCGCCCTCAGCCAGTGAGCGCACCGGCCATTCCTACGTAGGATCCGAACCTGCGGGAGCATCGCTGCACTCCCAGCGCCACACTCTCCCGAGCACGCCACGGGGCGGCCTGAGGCAGAAGTATTTTTAGAGCCTTTTCAGAAAGCCATGGATATTCATTGATACTCAATAAGTGTTAGATTCTCTCTCTCAATTTCTGTCTCTCTCTCTCTCTCATATCTCAGAACTTACATACTTTGCATAACTGAAAATGTATATGTTTTGACCAACACCTCTCTATTTTCCCCTTCTCCCAGCCCTTGGCAACCACCATTCCACTCTATATGCTTCTATATGTTTGACTACTTTAGATTCCACATATAAGTGAGATCATGCAATATTTGTCTTTTTGAGTCTGGATTATTTAACATAATATCCTTCAAGTACACATGTTGTCATAAATGTCAGGACACTTTCTCTTTTAATGAAAAATATTCCATTGTGTGTGTGTGTGTGTGTATCACATTCCCTTTATCCATTTATCTATTGATGGACACTTAGGTTGTTTACACATCTTTGCGATTGTAAATAATTCTGCAATTAACATGGGAGTGCAGAAAGCTATTTTGAGATTCAGATTCAGTTTCTCTGAATATTTACCCAGAAGTGGGATTGCTGGAATATTGAGTCTCCTATTATTGCATTTTCATCTATTTCTCCCTTCAGATCTTCCAATGTTTGCTTTATATATTAACATGCTTTGATGTTGGATGCATATATATTTATAATTATATATATAATAATACTTATCTTGCTGTTGAATTGATACTTTTATCATTATATAATGACCATCTTTGTGTCTTGTCAGAGTTTTTGACTTAAAGTTTATTTTTTATAACATGAGTAGAGCTACCCTTGCTCTTTTTGGTTACTGTTACATGGAATATCTTTCTCCACCCATTCACTTTCAACCAATGTGTATCTTCAAATCTAAAATGAGCCTCTTATAGACAGCATAGAGTTGGGTCTTAATTTTTTAACGATTTAGCCACTCTATGTCTTTTGATTCAGAAATGTAGTCCATTTACATTTAAAGTAATTATTGATAGATAAGGGCTTACTATTGTCATTTTGTTAATTGTTTTATCTATATTCTATTTCTCTTGTTTTTCTCTTCTTCTCTAGTTGTATTCCTTTGTGGTTTTATGATTTATTTTGTAGAGGTATACTTTGAATCTATTTATCTTTTGTGTATATACTGTGTGTATGTGGTTACCAATGGGCTCTCATCAAACATTTTATAGCTACAACAGTCTGTTTTAAGCTGATAAGAACCTGGCCTCAGTTACATACAGAAACTCTGCACTTTACTTCCCTCAAACATGCATTTTATGCAGTTGATGTCAGATCTTCTTTCTGTACTGTGTTTTCATTAACAAATTTCTAATGTTATAGTTATTCTAATACTTTGTGGGGTTTTTTATTTATGTACCATGCTAAACATGATTTATGCAACTCTATTATGGTAAAACAACATTTTGTGTTTGTTTTTATATTCACCTTTAGCATTAAGGCTTATACTTTCATATGTTTTCATGTTTCTTTCTAACATTTGTTTGTTTTAACTATAAGTACTCCCTTCAGTGCTTCCTGTAAAGTAGGCCTAATAATGAGGAACTCACTCAATTTTTGTTGTCTGGGAAAGTCTTTATCTTTCCTTCACTTTTAAAGGATAGTTTTGTTGGGTATTCTTGGTCGGAAGTTTTTTCTTTTAGTACCTTTAATATATCATCCACCCTCTCTGGTCATGAAGCTTTCTGCTGAGAAATCCACTGATAGTCTTATGGATTGATATAGTTTGGATATGTTTGTCTCTCAAAAGTCCATGTTGAAATCTGGTCCCAAATGTGGAAGTGTTGGGAAGTATTTGGGTCATGGGAGTGGATACTTCATGAATAGATTAATGTCCTCTTTGGTGGGAAGGGGTAGTGAGTGAGTTATTACTTTTTAATTCCTATGAGAACTGATTGTTAAAAGGAGCCTGGCATCTCCCCTCCCTTCCTTTTTCTTGCTTCCTTAATCACCATGTGGTCTCCCTGCCCCCACTGGCTGCCTGCCATAAGGAGAAGCAGCCTGAGGCCCATGCCAGATGCAGCTGTCCCAGAATCATGAGCCAAATAAACCTCTTTTCTTTTTTTCTTTATAAATTACTCAGTCTTGAAAGACTTCAAGATGGTGACGGGTCTGGAGTGGCCATGCCAGGAGACAGCGCGACCCTGAGAAGTGTGTGCTGTGATACCAGAGTACTATTTGCATTTCCAAGAGCAACAAAAAATGAATAAATCTTTGAACAACTAACCTACAACGACAAACAAGCAACTACAGGTTTGAGATTTTAGGGCCGTCACAAAAGAAGACTCCTGAGAGCGCCCAAGCCGTGCTGCGGGTTTGAGTGAGCAGCCCGAGACAACAAAGGACAAGTAAGCCAGCAGAGACGACACAGAAACAGAGTGGAAGGCGCCGGACTGGCCCAACTCTGCGAGCTCTGTGAGTCACCCCCAGTCCAGCCCCACTTGTGAGGCAGAAGCCCGACTGGTCCCTGCCCGCCTGGCTCCTGCCTACCACACCAGGCTAGGCATCCGCAACAGCGCTGCCTCCATTTTCTCGGGTGGGGGTGGAGACGGCCGGCTCAGATCGGGCAGGCCAGCCATCTTTGCTTGGCGCGGCTCCTCACTGAGACGTGCCACTTGCGTACCTCAACGTGGGGCCCCCCGGGGCCTGTGGACCGGCCTACAATCCCACTCCCCCCGTGGATCTCTGATGGGGCGGGTAGTGTGGGGAGCCCCCGGCCAGCGTCGGGAGGGCAGGGAAGAGGAGCCCGCCCAGATTGTCTCTCCACCACACCCTGGGCTCCAGCCCCAGGTAAACTCCTTGTTTCTGGGAGGCAGATACCATCTCTGTGGGCCTCAGTTTGGAAGAACCCCTTACTGATTTCTGGTTGGGAGAGGGGAGCCCGGAGCACACTGGAGCTAGATTGAAGCTGCCGGAGAGCTCTCCCGGAGGGCGCCTAGGTAGACCCGTGCTGGGGAAATTCAAAAAGGAGCTGTGTGCCGTAGGACCCTCCCCCGAGGAGCTCACACCCTGCAGTTGGAGAGACTAGACACCTGAAACTCTTCCTGGGCAGGGCGGGGCAGGGCACAGCTTTGATGTCTCACCTGAAAGATGAAGTTTGCAGAAGACACACCTCAGCCCTGTTCTGAGCGCACAGAGTGGGGAGAGGTCTGGCAAAAGAAGGCGGAGTCTCGGAAAAAAAAATTACACACCCTGCGGGACCCCTTTGCAAGGCTCAACAGCCCCACCTAGTGCACACAGAGTGGGAAAATGCCCCGATAGCGAGGTGCAGAACACAGATACCTTGCGGGACCAGCAGGGCGGTATCCAGCAACTTAGAGGAGTTCAAACTGACCAGAGAGGAGACTTCCCGCAGAGGTCCAAGACCCGAGTGAAACTCCCTGCCAAAATGAACAAACACCCAAAAAGAGATACCAGAAATGCAAAAAACCAAGAAAGTACACCACCAAAAGTTAATAAATCTCAAACTCTAGATCCTATAGAACAAGAAGCCCTTGAAATGAATGACAGGGAATTTCGAGTGATCATCCTAAAGAGACTGAATGAGATACAAGAAAACAGAGCTAGACAGCATGATGAAAACAGGATAAACATACAGGACCTGAAAGAGGAAATGTACAAGGAAATCACTGTCATAAAAAAAAAAAAATGTAGCAGAACTTGCCAAACTGAAGAAGTTATTCAGTGAAGTAAAAAACACAATGGAGAGTTTAACCAGTAGGATAACGGAAATTGAAGAGAGAACCTCTGTACTTGAAGATGGGCTCTTGTAATAATACAAGCAGACAAGAAAAAAGAAAAAAGTATCACAGATATTGAAGAAAATCTGAGA
>NW_007729856.1:209550-210102 GCF_000696425.1 Galeopterus variegatus
TAAATCCAAAAGACGCTGAATGATAAATTCTGGCAAGGTTGCGGAGAAAAAGGAACTCTCATACATTGTTGGTGGGAATGCAAAATGGTGCAACCCCTATGGAAAATGGTATGGAGGTTCCTCAAACAGTTGCAGATAGATCTACCATATGACCCAGCTATCCCACTGTTAGGAATATATCCAAAGGAATGGAAATCATCAAGTCGAAGGTATACCTGTTCCCCAATGTTCATTGCAGCACTCTTCACAATAGCCAAGAGCTGGAATCAGCCCTAATGTCCATCATCGGATGAGTGGATATGGAAAATGTGGTATATCTACACAAAGGAATACTACTCAGCTATAAAAATGAATGAAATACTGCCATGTGCAACAACATGGGTGGACCTTGAAAGAATAATATTAAGTGAAACGAGTCAGGCAGAGAAAAAGAAATACCACATGTTCTCACTTATTTGTGGGAGCTAAAAATAAATCAATCAATTCACACACATACACACACACACACACACACCCACACACACACACACAAACAAAAAAAAAAATCAATAA
>NW_007729856.1:210920-215019 GCF_000696425.1 Galeopterus variegatus
CACACACACACACACACACACACACACACACACACACACACACACACACACAAAAAAAAAAAAAATCAATAAACCGGGGGGGGGGGGAGAGGAAGATATAACAACTACAATTTTTTTTGAAGTTCTTACAACAAGCAAATGGAAAGGACATGCTTGGGTGAGAGGGGGGAGAGGGAGGAGGGAGGGAGGTTTCAGTGATGGGACATAATAATCAACTACATTGTATATTGACAAAATAAAAATTTAAAAAAATATATAGAAAAATATAAAAGTAAAGCCCATTTTATGAAAAAAATAAAAATAAAAAAATAAATTACTCAGGCTCCACTATTCTGCAACAGCAATACAAAAATAGACTAATACATGGATGTTCCCTTGTATGTTACAAGTCACTTTTTTCTTGCTGCTTTCAAAATTCTCTCTTTGTCTTTTCTTTAACTTTTAATTATAATATCTCAGTGTAGACTTTTGGGGTTCAACCTATTTTGCATTTAGGTGCTCCATAAATTGGAGTTCCATTTCCCTTTCTATATCTGGGAAGTTTTCAGCCACTATTTTTAAAAATATAATTTCTGCCCCTTTGTCTTTCTCTTCTTCTTACACTACCATAATGTTTATGTTGTTTTGCTTTGTGGTGTCCCATAAGTCCCATAGGCTTTTACCACTCTTTTCGATTCTCTTTTCTTTTTGTTTTTCTGACCAGGTAATTTAAAATGACCTGTCTTTATGGTTCTTTCTTCTGCTCGATAGGACCTGCTGTTGAAGCTCTTTGTTGAGAGAGCTATATGTCTATGTTTTGTTGTCTATCCATGTTCTCATGTAGTTTATTGAGCTTCTTTAAGATGATTACTGAAAACCCTTGAACAACATAGGTTTGAACTGCATGGGTCTAGAAAATTTGGGGCTAAGTATGTCATGAATACCTGACATACCTCACCATACAGTTAAGTGGCAGCCTACTTAACAGCAGGCTATTAGTAAGTTATCAATAGTTAAGTACTACCTCTTAGCTAACAGCATTATCATCCCACCACCACCACCACCAGCAAAGCTTAGGTTACACAGTGCTGTGCAGCCACAATCCAGGGGAAAGCACATAATGCACTAAAGTAATAGTCAAGTAACTAAGTTTGGGGGAAGCCAAATTTTATACACAGATTTTCAACTGCACAGGGGGCCAGTGCCCCTAAATGCCCCCTACCCCCATTGTTCAAGTGTCAACTACATTTTGAATTCTTTGTCAATCAGTTCATAAATCTTTAGGGTTGATTATTAGAGTGTTATTAGTTTCTTTTGAAGGTGTCATGTTTGCTTGATTCTTTGTAATCTTTGTAACCTCATGTTTGGGTCTGTGCATTTAAAGGTATAGTCACCTATTTCAGTTTTTACAAATTAGTCAAACTGGTTATGGCAGGTAAATACCTTCTCCCATTGGGTCCCTGGATAGACAGGACTGCTTCTGGGACTGTGGTCAAGTGCAGCTAAAGCCAGGACATGGGACTGCTTTCAGGTCTGCAGTCAGGTCCATGGTCTGTGAGCCTGTTGCTAGGGGCATGTGTGGGCATGGCTCCTGCGCAGTTCTTGGGTAAACAGGACTATATCTCTGGGACTGCAGTCAATCGGGGTTGAAACTTGGTCTTGAGCCTGCTTCAGGATATGCAGTTGGGTCCACATTTGATGGGCTTGCTAGTAAGGGCACAGGTAGGCATGGCTCCAGCCTGGTTTCTGGACAAGTGGGACTGCCTCTAAACCATAGTGTTCTGAGCAGTATTTATTCTTAATATCCAAAAATATAAGGCTTGGGGAACTATATTTTGATTTTTGTGTTCTAATTTTTTGCATTGTAGTCAGAGATTGTAATCTGCTTGATATCAATTATTTGAAATTTATAGGATCTCTTTTATAACTTTTTATATTATCAATATTTGTAAACTTTCTATTTGTGCTTAAAAAGTATTAGATCAAGTGTGTAAATTATTTTGTTCAAATGCTGATGATTTTTAAATATTGCTTTGTTTTATCTTTAAGTTTTTGAGAAAAATGTGTTAAAATCACTTATTATGACTGTAGATTTATTAATTTGTCCTTGATATCATATCATATTATTGCCTTCATTATTTCAAGGCTATATTGTTAAATGCATAAATATTCTTGAGTATCGTGTCATCTTGGTAAGTTAACTTTTGCCAATATGAAATTTCTCCCTCTTTGTTTAGTTTATTGCTTGAACTGCATTTCATCTGATATTAACAGTGCTTAATCTTCTTTTATTTTTGTTTTGAATTTACCTGATACATCTTTACTGAGCGCCTTTTTTATAAAACTTACTGTGTTTTTTTTAATTTGGGTGTGTCTTATCTAAAAAGCATCTAACTGGACATTTTTTCTCCAACTCAAGTCTATTTTTTAACATGTCAGTGCAATTTTATTTTATACTTTGGTGATTACAGTTCTTTAGTAATTACCTGTAATTTTGTAAAGACACATACAAACTCACTTTTATAATTTAATTATAATTAGTAGATTTAATCAGTATCTCTATCCTTTCCCAAAAGTGAAACAGAATCTAAGTACCTTAACTTTTCTCTGAAATCTACCTCCCATATTTCCTGTTATTATCTAATATTTGTATCTAATATTGTAATATTTTGAATACAAAAATGTAGTAATTACTTTTATTGTAGTAAACAACAAATTTCTTTGTTTACAGTTACCTTATCAATTTTGTGGAGGTTATTTTAATCAAAACTGGGTCACTTAATTCACAAGCCCCCGTAACTATGTGTATATAAACTGCAGAGTAAACATGTGAGGGTCCAAATGACTTTCCCCCTTTAGAATAATCTTCTACTTCCCTAGCACGTCTCTTGAACTGTGACAGATAGACCAAGGGATGACATCATATAGACAATCACATATTAAGTACAGGTATTTCTCACTTAGCACAGTAGCACAGGACAGTAAAAATGTGCAAACTAAAACCATACAAAACAAACTTAATAGTTAATGGGAAAATTACAGTTTCTCTTTAAAATTGTCAAAACATTCAAAACTGGCACTCACCATATTTACCTTAGGCTTGGAAAGTAGGAAAATTTAGAGTACAAGAAATAGTTTTAAAAACCCTGCTCAAGGGCTTTCGGTGGGAAAATTACAGTTTCTCTTTAAAATTGTCAAAACATTCAAAATTGGCACTCACCATATTTACCTTAGGCCTGGAAAGTAGGAAAATTTAGAGTACAAGAAATAGTTTTAAAAACCCTGCTCAAGGGCTTTCGAGAATCTCAGAGCTAAGACAAAGGGAATTAGGTAGTTACTATGAGTCTTGAGTATAGATGGGAGAGTTTTAGCCATAGGATTTGTCAATAGAGACTGGACAGAGACTCCAGCTGCCTCAAGTAATGGTGAATTTACTGTAACTTAGCACTTGTGATAGGATGGGAAGAATCCTTACCACGTGGCAAGGTCTAGATGGCCAACAGGGTCTCTGGTGTCATGTGGAACTGCTGAGATTATTTCCTCAGGACTTGGTGGGTATTGATCCTACCCTAACGCTCTGCCATTAAAGAAACTTACTTCAGTTGATATGTGTGCTTAGGGAACATGTTAGAAGAACACTGACAGAGTTATCCTTCCCAAAGATAATGAGATGTAAGGGAGCCTCCAGATTTTCTATTACCACTAAAATTATGTCACATACCATCTCCTCCTCCTCTTAATATATGCCTGGTTTGCATGTATGATCATTGGTATTCCAGGAACAGCCAACCACCTGTCTTAACTTTGTCCTGTGTTACCACCTGACACCATTAGATGGCAGCAATGGCAAATGACTGTGTAATCAAGGCTTGGCTTTTTTTTTTTTTTTTTTTTTTTTTTTTTTTTTAGCAGAGCAGATCAGCACATAGGAAAGTAAAGCAGTTTGTATGGTGGAAGGTGAGTCAGTATCCTTGAAAGCCTTTCAATAGACCTAAAATTTCATTTTTTTCCATTGTTCTCCATCATTTAGCCCACTTTGTATAGACCCTTCTATTTTGTGGAAAAAAGTCCTCAGTGTGTGAGTATTCCAAAGAACAATAGAACAATGTCCCCTGAAGAA
>NW_007729856.1:215187-218774 GCF_000696425.1 Galeopterus variegatus
CAGAGCAGATCAGCACATAGGAAAGTAAAGCAGTTTGTATGGTGGAAGGTGAGTCAGTATCCATGAAAGCCTTTCAATAGACCTAAAATTTCATTTTTTTCCATTGTTCTCCATCATTTAGCCCACTTTGTATAGACCCTTCTATTTTGTGGGAAAAAAGTCCTCAGTGTGTGAGTATTCCAAAGAACAATAGAACAATGTCCCCTGAAGAACAGAGTGCTGTAAAAGTGTTCTTTCCTTGGTATATCACAGGCTTTTGACTATTCAAATGATATTGGAAGTATAAAGAAATACAGACCCACAAATATGGTCTGGCAGTGTATCATGCAGATTTGATTTAAGGTAAGTCAGATAATGATTTTTAGGTAAGTCATCCACTCATTTGCATTTCACCTAATTTTGGCATGAATAGTTTCACTAAACAGGAGTTAACTTTGTTCACCTAACAGAGTCAAAGGTGATGTCACAATACGGAGAGGGAGGCATTTTCAATATTAAAATTTAAATAAAATGTTTTAAGACCTTCTGGGAGAAGAAAAATGGCCAGTGTAAAAACATAGTGATTCAGCTGAAAGAGCATAATTGGTAACTACAACTTCACTTCTGCTGAGCTGGGTTGAATTCTCCTAACCAACATTCTGCTCTAATTAACTAATCACAATTATCCCCCTGAGAGAGAAAGGAGCATGCAAATGAAGCTTCCATAGAAGCATCTACACAACCCTTGGCTCCTATTCCTTTTTGAATGACTTAAGAGACCGACAAGTTGTTTCTGGCATTGGGGAAAGCTCCTCCAGGCTTTTAATGTGCTAAGCACTTGAATTTTATTATCTTACCTGGTACTCCCAACAAACATATTATCATCCTCAGTCTATAGAAGAGGAAACTGAGGCTCACAGAGATTAAGTAACACTCCAAGAACTGCACAGCTACTAAGTGGTGAAAGACTGCCAACTCGAGGGCAAGACTTTCTTCCTTACTGACTACAGACATGGTCAAGAGAAAAGGATTCATGGCTCTAAGTTCAGCCCAGGCCCCTGCTCCTGTATACTCAAGGAGCAGTTTCCCCTCCTGCTCAGCTGATGGAAAGGATTGGAAGGTGGAAGGTGGGAAAAATATGAGTACCCTGCCAAGTTCAAACCAGAAAGTCTGCAACTACTGCCCACCTCCACCCACAGCAATTGGGCATGCTTCTAATCATGTTCACATTGGAGAAATCTTTTTCATCCTACCGCATTGTCTCTCTAAAAGTAGTTAAACTTTGACTACTGTTTGTTTTTGTTGTAAGTGTAAGGCAGCAGCTACTTACAATTCCAGGCCAAGTCTGGGATTTATCTGCAGATAATGAACTTAAAGTTGATCCAACCCAAGGTGCCCTTTCTTCTGACTGGTAAAAACTCCCAATCCATCCCTTGTACTGAGGGGTCTGCAGAAAAGCCACAAACTCCCTCTCCTTCTATCCCCAACCCCCCAATATACATGCAGTCCCCTGACACCAGACCCACATTCCTGGAATCTTACTGATGTGTTTCAGGTACAAGCCCATGGCAAAAATCATAGACTTCTTCAATGAATCTTCTGTTGCTATTCATCCTCTGTGGTCTTGATTATTTTTTACCGAAAATAAGGACAAAGAATGTGCAAATTCCCGACAGACTCAGCAGAAAGCAGAGTCAGGGGGTGTATAAGAATGGTGTATGAGAATGGTGAACTGTCTTAGATATTGCTCAAAAATCTCAAGGTTCTATTTTTCATCTCTGCGTCTTTGGCAATAGGGCCAAGGCCCATTTCATTTGTCTGTGTTGTTTAGCCTTTCACAAGACTTCTAGGTAAGGAGGTGAGGAAGGTCTAAAACCAGCAAGGTTTCCTCCATCACCACACATCCTGGCAAGTCCTATATGTCCAGCTTGCACAAATATACTATGCATTTGCAGAAGCCATTGAAAGATAGCCAGTAATCTGGGCTGGCAAAATAGCAAAGATCATCTCCACATGCCTAGGCATCCCCTTCTGTTTTGTTTTGTTTTGTTTTGTTTTTTCTACTCTCCTCCTTTAAGGCTCTCTTCTCTTCCCTTCCCTAAGCCACCCAAAGCAGGCTCAAAGTTGGCTCCCCATGCTTGTAAACATTAGCCAGGAAGAAAGTTTGACTTCTAAAAAGGAATTTGGGTTAAAAATGAAAGAAAAGGACCTAGCATTTATTAAGGTCTGTCAGGTGTTAGAAACAGACAGATGCTTTACCTCTTTTCAGTTGATACACACAGAGACACCAGAATCTCACCCTCATTACCCATCTTCAGCCTCAGTAATTTTCAATAGTCTGCCAATTCTGTTTCATCTATTCCTAGTTTTAAAAAAACATATCCCAGATATTGTGTCAACCTGAAATACTCCATTATGTCTTTGGTAGCTAAGAATTTGTTGCAGAATTATAATGTCTTTATCACATTGTGTCAACCTGAAATACTCCATTATGTCTTTGGTAGCTAAGAATTTGTTGCAGAATTATGTCTTTATCATACATTATAAAATTAATAATTATTGTAAAAAATCATCTAATAAATAGGCCAAGTTCAAATTTACCTAATCATATCAAACATGCATTTTTACAGTTAGTTCCAATAAGCTCCATGCATTGTATTTGGTTGGTGGTCTCCTAAGTCTCCCAGTGTATTAGTCTCTTTCTGTTGCTTATAACAAAATACTTGAAACTGGTGATTTATAAAGAAAACAAAATGCATTGCTCACAGTTTCTGAGGCTGGGAAGTCCAAAGTCCAGGGAACACAGCTGGTGAAGGCTTTCTTTGGTAGTGACTTAAGTGACGGCAGGTTATCACATTATGAAAATGGTGGAGCAGAGAGAGCAAGAGAGAGAGAGACAGACTCTCCTCTTCTTTTAAAGCCCTCGGAACCACGCCCCTGATTGCTGTTTTTAATCCATTCACTACTGCATGGTCCTACAATCCAATCACCTCTTCAAGGCTCCACCTTTCAATTACCGTAATTGGATTTCCCACCCTTAACAGTCACAGTGGGGTTTAAGTTTCTAGTGCATAAAACTTTGGGGACACAGTTCAAGCTTCAATGAGTTTGGGGGGACATAATTCAATCCACTACACCTGGGATCCATAATAGTTCCCCGTCTACTTCTTCCCAAGATTCTTATGCTATCTGTTTGCTGAAAAAAGAAAAGTATCATGTGACCTGTAGAAAGCCCCAAATCCAAGCCAGGATTTGCTGATTGCTCTTTTGTGATGTTATTTAGTTTATTCCCATTTACTATAACTATGTAGTTAGATCCAAAGGATTGATTTCTTTGTGTGAGTGGCAGGAATTCGTTATAGGTAATCTGTGCGCTCTGTGTACCTCAGATCTGGAGTCCTGTGACCCCTGACTGTCTACATTTATTGACCTTAGGACTGATTAGTGGGTTTGGGTGATGTCTGCCTGATCTCACCATTGTGAACTTTTTCCTGAGGCTTCACTTAGTAGTTTTTGCACCATTGATAGTTTCCTGGATCCATTGTTTCAATAAAGTTAGCAAAATGGAGGTTTTCTTTTTTTCTTTTTTTTTTTTTTTTTCTTTTTTT
>NW_007729856.1:219774-223991 GCF_000696425.1 Galeopterus variegatus
TCGGTGTTGCTCCCGCAACTCGCTCAGCCAGTGAGCGGGAACCGGTCTGTATGTGGGATCCGAACCCTCGGCAGGGGCGCCACCGCGCTTCCCAAGTGGCGCACTATAGCAGTGCGCCACCGGGCCAGCCCCAAAATGGAGGTTTTCTAATTCTATCATTCCTCCAACATTTATTAACTAAAACTCTTCAATAAAAAAGAATTTTCTCCTATCAATTGTTTGATTACCTGAAACCAAAAATTAAAAAAGACAGGATGAATGCCTGATTCTTCCCTTTTATTTGGCTATTTTTTGAATAGTGAGCTGGAGCCCAAGCAACCCCCAAATGCACTTGTGAATTTCATATATTTGATGTGTTTCAGCACACTGTAGTCACTATTTGCTTTTATATTCTTCCCAAATTTGGCCAGTGGGCTCTTTCAGGTTGGCCCATTGATTCTTGCTTTGGGGCATAACAATATATCTTAGGCTCATTTCAAATACTTCCTGCCCCAAATCTAGAATCAGCCATTTGTCCAAGGAACCTTAGATCCTTTAAGTGGAAATAGTGCTCAGATATCAAATTCTGGGTCCTCAGAGTAATCATTACTGCTGAGTTGGTCACACTTCTGGGCCTTTTCAGTGACCATAACTAGCAAATTTATAGTTTTTACAAATAGAAAAAGAAATTGTGTATTTATACTGATAGTTCTAATTCAAAATAAAGATTACAGTGTCATTAGTTTAATTATTTTTTCTTACTCTGAAAATGTTATCTCCTAACGATATTAACTTAGTTGCTCTGTCCTACTCTCTATATAGTAGTATTCACAATAATGATGTAAATATCACCACTAAACACTAGCCAACAGAATTATGCTTCCTTATGTCCTTCAGGTACATCTCACTAGGGATGCACAATCCAAATATACACTTAGAAATATGTTTGAACTATATATATTTGAAATAGTTCTTGAGATTGTTATGCTACAAAATTGATAAAGCTAGGTTCTTATTTTCAGTTTATTTTTAAATTCTTAGAAATTCTTATGTTTTGGGCCGACCCCGTGGCTCACTCGGGAGAGTGCAGTGCTGGGAGCTCAGCATCGCTCCCGCTGCGGGTTCGGATCCTATATAGGGATGGCCGGTGTGCTCACTGCCACCGGTTGCGATCACCAAGCCAAGGGTTGCGATCCCCTTACCGGTCACATAAAAAAAAAGAAAAAAAAGAAAAAGAAATTCTTATGTTTTGGTGTGCTTTTCTCTTTAACTTTGTTATTAATTATGTAAAACATTCACATTATTCTTAAGTCAAAATGTAAAATACAGTATGTAGTGAAGTCAAGCTCTTCCATATCCCCTACTTTCCTGTTCCTTCCATTCCCCTGCAAGTAACCTTTCTTTTATTAATTTTTGGTATATCCTGATATTGAAATTATAAATAAATATGTATTTCCTATTTTTCTCCTTTTTTATACAAATTACAGCATGCTATAATCAGTGCTATGCATTTTGTTTTTGTTACTTAACAATATGTCCTGGACATTGCTCTCTATCAGTACCTATGGATATGTTCCCTTCCTTTTCACAGCTACATCACACGGGATTGTGTGAACATTCCAGTTTGTTTAACTAGTCTCTCTGATAGACATTTGGGTTTCTAGCCTTTTGCTAATTGGTGCTCTACAGTTGTCATAATGAATCCTCCCTCCAGTTCTGACCATTTGGCTTATTATTCTCATTTTGTAGAGGAGGAAACTACTACATAAACAGTTAGGACTTGACCAAAGTCATAGGGTTAAATAGAAAGAAGGGAGAGTAAGGATCCTCCCATTTCACAATTTCTGTTCTTTGCACAGGTCTGTGTAATTCATACTGCAGCATGAAAGCCTGTTAACACCTTTATTTTAGAGCCCGGGGAGGTAGAGGCAAGCACATGCTTCGGGGTAGATCGCAGAGGAAAATTTAGCCTTAAGTTCAAGGCTGGAATTTCAGGCCTTATCCAGCCTGTGGGAAAGGTATCCGAGGGAACAGCTGGCCTTTCTGGCTTTGTTCCCAGTTACAGGAATGCCAGACGTTCACAGGCAGGTGGGTCTATTTTTGGCAGAAGGACTTCTCAGTGCCTGCTACAATCACATCATGTCCCCTACTATTGCAGTGCACTACGAGTCCTGATGCTCCCATGATAAATCCACTGAGGACTCCCTTTGAAGGACAGAAAACAATCCATGCTCTAGTCTTCCCCTTATCAGTGGCTCCCCCGTCCTCACTCCTCTAACTCTGCAGACCAGTGAAAAGTTACACACACGAAACCAAACAGAACAAGTACAGTGGTGATTAAGTAAAAGTCATTTTGCAGTCTTTTTAGAGGAGATATTAAGCCAGGTTTTGAAGGAAACCTTAGGACTTTGACCAGAAGCTTTTATTAACTTTCCCTTTCTCCTTCACTCCATTTTGTTTAGAGGGAAAAGGTCAACTCTGAGGGAAAATAAGTTTGCATCATTATGTTATTTTACAATGAGCATCTCTAGCTAAGGGCTCCTCTCTGAACACGTTTAGCCCAATTTCTTCCTTTATTCTCCTCTCCAAAATAATCATGTTTAGAACAAAAACCTGAAATCATTGCAATATATGGAGGTCATCAGCTTTTCAATCTCAAGGCACAAATCATATTCAATGCACAGTTCTTACCAAGGCAGAACACACGGCCACTACATTTTAGAGAGATTTTCCAAAAGAGTTTAAACAAAGGAGCTTTCTTTTTCCGCCTCAGTAGTCAGAATATTCCATTCCCTAAGTAGTCTTGTTAATAAAGGTTTTATTGTGCCATTGCTAAGCTTCTGAGACCAAACAGCACAAGCAAATTACCCACAAGATCATTGCACTATGGACCGAGCAGCCAAGTGCTTGGCCAACCATGTGGGGACCTGATCTCATCATGGAGCTGCCCAGATCCCCAAGCTAATTGGGTTCAGGACACTCCAAGTTCAGGACATTCCACTCAAGTGTGGGCGTGCTAAATAAAGCCAGTACACCATAACTCCTGTCTCCATCTTGTCAGAATATGAACTTTGACATGTGAGTCAAAGCCTGAAGGTTCACTCACTCAGCGTGTATGAATTTAATTTCTGCAGTGTGCCAGGGATGGGGAAGAGAGTTCAGAACAAGACACACACTCACTGCTCTCTAAGAGCAACAGGGACAAATAGAAACATAGAAAAGCAATTCTATGCAAGTTTAGTGTTGCCGTATAACTTCGAGTATTTTTTTAAAGCTCTTTTTGCCTCTATTTATTCACTTATAAAGGAGGAAACAAAAGTAACTAGATCATGAAAAGTAAAACATTTAGAATGTGTCTGGCAATGGTAGGTGTCTCAGAAATATTAGATATAGGGCCGGCCCCGTGGCGCACTCGGGAGAGTGCGGGGCTGGGAGCAGAGCGACACACCCGCCATGGATTCGTATCCTATATAGGACTGGCCGGTGCAGCCACACCACTGGCTGAGCGCGGTGTGGGCGACACCACACCAAGGGTTGAAATCCCCTTACCAGTCACGAAAAAGACAAATAAAAAAAAAAGAGAAAGAAATATTAGATATAATAATGATTAAGTGTCACTTCCCTGAATTTGAAGATTCTCCCTGCCCTTCCTAAACACATCTCTCTCTCCCCCAGTGTTTCATGCAGGTGACCTAATGAACCTGCAGTACAGATGCTACTCACAGTTGAATAAGAGTGGCAACCCAGTTTAATAGATTTATCCAAGTAACACATTTCACAGGAAGTAGACATAGAACCCATATGAATTCATTCACAAAATTCTATATGCTTTTAATCCTTACTTTATGCTACCTTCTGTGTAAGAGCCAAAACCATAAGGCTATACATACACGGAGGATGGAGAGATTATTTCCAACAGGAAGTATCTGGGAAGACTTCTTACAGAAAGAAATAGGAGCACATACTCTCCTGCTAAAACCTCCGAGGGCTCCCCATTGTTTTAAAATTAAGTTTCCTTACCAAAGCCATAAATCCTCCCTTCCCTTCAACACCCACATTCAAGTCACCATCAAGCCCTGTAAGTTATAACTAGAAATTTTTTCTCAATATATTCATTTTTCTCTCCATTTCTACTGCTACCATCATAATCCAAGGCACCACCATATTGTGCCTGGTTTTTCCTACTGATCTCCCTGGACTGTTTCCTGCCAACCTACAATCCATTCTCTACACAGCAA
>NW_007729856.1:224819-228446 GCF_000696425.1 Galeopterus variegatus
TTTCCTACTGATCTCCCTGGACTGTTTCCTGCCAACCTACAATCCATTCTCTACACAGCAATAAGAATAAGCTTAAAATGAAAATAGGACCATGGCACTCCCCTGCTTTAAAGTTTTCAGTAATTATCAATTGCTTTTAGAATAAATCTAAATTCCTTACCATGGCCTCCAAATATGCATGATCTGGTACCTTCTTATCTTTTCAACTTCGTCTCATGAACAACTTCTCTTCATCCACTATGCTGCAGCCACAAAGACCTCCTTTATTTTGTTCAACAGAACACATTTGTTTTCCACCTCATAGCTTGTACTTGTTTTCTCTGCCTTGGGTGTCATTGTCTTTCCTTCCTGACTTATTCCTTCTTACTTTTCAAGTCTCGATTGTCACCTGCTAGAGAGATTTTCCCTGAATACTTCATCTAAAATAGAGTTCCATTCTTGCCCACTCTGACCCCATTAGTCTCTATTATTACACACTGCTTAATTCCTAATTTGTGGTGTGAATACTTTCACCTTTTTCAATTTAATGCTACCAACAATTTATCAACCAGTTCAGGAAATTACTGATATGTAGTAATTGGCTGGCTCCAGCACATTTCTGGCTGTATCCCTGGCTTAGCAATGAATCACGTGACCCAAGCCTAAGCCAATCAGTGCATTAAATTCCTTCTGATCATGGTAATTGGTTGAGAGGTGGGCATATCAACGAATCAGATCCAATAAGAGGCAATGAGACTCTTGCTGTGCATTCTGGGAAAAGACTTTTACTTTCTCTTAATATCTAAACATGCCACAGCCCTATTGCATCATGTGAAGTCAAAGACTGGAGTCACACCTGTGGGAAGCAGAATTCAGAGATGAAAAAAAGTAAATCTAGATGACATTATGTGAGACATAAATCTTAACTGTAGTAAAAACTAACTCTCTTCATAGACTTTTCAATTAAGTAAGCCAGTAAATTTCCTTGTATTTTTAATTTTTTTTTATTTTTTTGGCATAAATAAATTTTGGTTTGCCTTTCCCCCACATTCAGAGACTCTCAGCTGATACACTTTGTGACACCCAGATAGTTGATTATATGTATCTGAAGTTTGATGGACGAGTTCAGGATTGCCAGAATTTAGTGAAACTTTAATACATGAGAGGGAACAAACTCACCAAGGAAGGGAACCATTCTGCTAATGTGAATGTTCCTGAAATGTTATTGAATCTGAGAGTTAAAAACAACATTAGAGATAATCAAATCCAACTTCTTAATTTAACAATTATGAAAACCGTGGCCCTAAAATGTGCAATGACTTAGACAAGGTCATATAACTGGTTACTTCATGACAGAGCCAAGACTAAAACTATGATTTTCTTACTCATATGTAGCTCATTTTTTAAATCATCACAGATTCTGAGTTAGCAGGATCTGATTTAACTCAACAAATATATACTGTGTGTATGCTGTGAATAATGAAATATTATAACATTTTACAGTTTAATGAATTGCACTTTACTAATTCAAGCACCTTGTATAATTTAATCTTCTTGCTAGTCCTATAACATTGGTGGAATAAGTATTTTAGAGATGAAAAGTCTAGGCTTGAAATACTTGAATGACTTATCCAAGGTCCAATAGCCATTAAGTGGCAAAGCCAGTACTAGAATCTAGGACATGTGACTCCTTTCAATGCTCTTCCTTCTGCCTCTTTCAATTTAACTAGGTTTCATTGCAAGTGCTTAAGGTATAAATTAGATAGCACAACTTCCTAGGATTTGAAATGACTTCTCAGAAACTTTAGATAAATATATTCCAAGATGTTGGTTGGCTTCACTATTTCTTTTTTTTCTTGTACTTTTTTATTGACAAAATTGTATATATTTATGGTGTTCAACATGGTGTTTTGAAGTATGTATACATTGTGGAATGGCTAAATCAAGCTAATTAACGTACCCATTACCTCACATATTTATCATTTATTCATGGTGAGAACACAATTTTCAAGTATACAATATCTGCACTATTTTTATAATTCTTCAGGCTGCTAAAATTCGGACTGCTTAGCAGTCAAAATGTCAGAACAGATGGTTTTATAAGAGGTATATTAGTTTCCTAGGGCTCCTGCAACAAATTACCACAAACTTGGTGGCTTGAAATGATGGAAATTGATTCTCTCACAGTTCTGAAAGCCAGAAGTCTGCAATCAGGGTCACCCTCCCTACAAAGGATCTAGAGATGAAATTGTTTCATGCCTCTTCCAGTTTCTGATGGATGCCAGCTTTCCTGCCTTGTGGCCAGACTGCACTAATCTCTGCCTCTACCTTCACAGAAGCTTCGCCTCATTGTGTCTGTTCTCTGTGTGTCTCTTGCAAGTACGCTTGCCATTGGATTTAGGATCCATCTGGATAATCTAGGATGATCTCATCTTCTTAATATCTCTAACTTAATTACATATACGAAGATCCTTTTCCAAACAAAACAACATTCACAGATTCTGAGGATTAGGACACAAATATATCACTATTCAGGCCACTAGAGGAGGCAACGGAGAAGAGTTATTGATCCAAACATCAGAAGCTTTACAAGTGGAGTGAATCAAAGTTCTGCCCATGTGATGACCATGCATTCTTTCCCAAAGATCGTCTTTAACTTATTCACAAATATTGAAAAAATCCAAGAGCTCAGTCCTCTGAAAGAATGCCCTACCATCAGCTTTGTCAGCTAGCCATGGGTCATGGGCTGGAGGGTGAGAATGTATCCAACAAGCTGTGACTGGCTTACATGCTTGGGCCTATGCCCTGTTTATATGATACTTTCTGCCAAAGTCAGCTTCATGCCAAGGGGCAAACTTGAAAAGCCACTGTTGAAACAAGAGCTCCTGTTTATCTCCAACCAGCATAGCAAGTTCTCTGCATCACTCACTCTCCTGGAGAGTGAGCCAGCAAGATAGAGGCAGAGATCCGAGTGACGTGGCCACAAGCCAAGAAAGCCAGCAACCATCAGAGGCTGAAAGAGATATAAAAAGGAGTACTCCTCCCACTGTTCCTTTAAATAAATATTAATATGTGTTCATTTCCAACTCCGGAGATATGTCTGTGACATATGTCACAATCTACAGAACTTACATAAAAGGTACAGTCTTTCAGCAACTAGAAACACCTCTACAGTATGCTCGTTCTTTCATGGGAAAGACACCCTCTTGTCCATGCTATCAGGAAGAGAAAAGGAGAAGGAAATTAATACTATACCTGATGGATATGTTTAGTCTGCCCCAGATTTGCTCTCTATTCTTCACTCTGTTCCACAGCTCACTCCTGTGACCTTTGCAGACTCCCTTATCAAATGGCTTCTAGTTGGGTTTAGCTAATAAAGGACCTGGAGAAAAATGAAGGGAGGAAAAGGGGGTGGGAGAAGCTGCACTATTCATTTCCTAGTTCCCCAGTTCTTGCCAAGGGCTGGCCACATCTCTCCACAGAAGGTCTCAGCACCTCTCTGGCAGCTCTCTCTCTATACAGCTATCTCTGTCTCTGGGTCTCAGGAAACACTCCTGCTACTCACGCCTTCAGGCCTAAAGCTGGTAACCTCGGAGTACTGCACCATGATCCGTGGCTTTCCTGCACCCTTCCTATACATTTTTTTTT
>NW_007729856.1:229387-232017 GCF_000696425.1 Galeopterus variegatus
TTTTTTTTTCCAAATAAATGTCCTGCTATTGACATCAAATGTCAAATAAAGTCCTGCTATTACTCTTCCCTCAAATTCTCCTAATTTGAATGCAACTCAAACTGATGACGCCCCAGTCCTTTCAAGATCCTTGCAAAATGTTTTATTTCAGTGATTACAGCAGTTCTACAGAGAAGGTACTCTTAACCCCATATTACAGATGAGAAAACTGAGGCTTACAGAGGTGACACGAGTTGGAGACACAGCTATTAAGTGAGGACTCAGGATTCAAACCTAGATTTGTCTAACTTCAAAGCCTTTGGATTTTCAGCTATTTCTTTCCAACACTGAAAAAACAAAAAACAAAAAAAAACGTCTTATAAGATGCCTGGAGAAACAGGGAGATTTAAGGCACAAAAATGCCAGAATGGTTTAAATGATTTCTTCAAAGTTAAACTTTGTAAAGCCATTCTGAGGCCCCAACTCTCCTTAGTATTGCATGCAAAAAAAATCTATCCAGCAGCCACGATAATTGAAATGTAATTTACATCTGTACTGTCGTCTCCTGAAAGAAGGTCAGGAGTAAATTACACTTATAACGTGGAGCTAAACTTTCTAAAAGCCTCTTTCCCTCATCGTTCTGTGTGTCTCATATATGGCACCTACCCACAGAACCTTTTTTCTGTTCTCCACCAAGCTCTCGATATCTCTCCCAACAGGCTCTCTGCCTCCTAGTTCATTTGTCCTTTCTTTATTTTCCCTCCTGCCAGTAACTTTTCCAGTGAAAATCCCTCTTGTCATTTCCAGTCTTCCTAGATTTCCTTATGCCTCCTTGTCCCCAATTAACACCCATGTAAAGAGCTAATTGATAGCTACCTGAGCAACACACCTTCTTGGGGAATGGAAACTCTGTTGGTATATTGGAATATTTGTTAATATTTCATCTGCCACATAATGTAGATTTACTCAGTTATCCAAGGAGAAAAGATGTTGGTGTCTCATACCAATCCTATGCTAAGGATAAAATAAAAATTATAAATACCCAGAACAAAAGAGGGTGAAAGGACAATTCAATCCATGTCATATTCATCTCCTTAAATTTCTTACAGGCTGTAGCAAAATATGTGTTTGAATGCAATTGCTTGGAACTCCAAACACATTTTCTTTGAGNGCTGTAGCAAAATATGTGTTTGAATGCAATTGCTTGGAACTCCAAACACATTTTCTTTGAGAAACAACATAGCAGACTACATTTTTTAATCCATCATAAATAGTGTTTGCATTTAAAATTATAACTATTAATTAATAATGTTACATATTTCCTTATCAATAAACTCACTCTCTGTTTTTCTATGTTCAGATATCTAACAAGGCCACCACACGGTCATGCCAACAGCACCCCAAGTTCCATCTACTGGAGAGAGGGTCTAAGAATCACTATACTTCACAACTTTTCTTAAACATCTTAGTTAGCAGAATTCAGCACAATGTAGAATAAGTCAGTACTCAGGGCAAGCTTTTTAGAGTAGAGGTCTTTTTGTTGTTGTTTTTATAATATTTATAGGTTGAAAATACTTTATGCTGAAGCATTTTCTTTGGCAAGGCAAAAAGGACAGTAAACAGACAAGAGGCTGATTAGTTCCGGGACTCAAACGACAGGAACATTAGGCAAGAAAGCCAACTCATCCTCAATCTATCCACAGTCCATAAGATGACAAGGATTCTCATTTTTCTGGCCCTAAAAAGGCATCAACCAAAACTGAGAAGGAGCCACTTTGTTCATTTATTTGGGCCCTGTAGGGTAAGTAGAGAAGCGTAGAGAAATACATTCTGCTGAACACCTGCCATGTGTGTGAGGCATCACTGAGTAATTAATAACTGCCCTAGGTCACAAAAATAGAAAGTACAGAGGCCAGGATTTGAAAAATATTTGTATTATTAAATGGTAAGGTCTGTGGGAGCAAGCAGCTTATCAGGGAGCTGCCGAATCCCCAGAGCCCGACATGCAAGGGAACTTCAACAGGTTCACAGAAAGATTCATATTATCTTTTCATTTTATTTTCCCATGACCCTGATGAACTGCCCTTCCAGTACCTGGCACCTAGAAGGAGCTCAATAAAAATATGCCAAATTAATGAACAAATTAATGCATTCTTTCTGACCAAGGCCAGGGTTATTCCATTTCACCTTGCGTGTAGCTAAAAAAAACACAAAACTCAAACAGTGGTTCTCTTAGATTTTGAGATGACTCCTGAGCAGTGTACTGGTATCAGGATAGGATTTCTTCCTTTACAAGCCAAACTTCCCTGGTTCGTGTACATTTTCATTGAAAATTACACAGTGCCACCAAATCCGAAAGGAAAACCACAATTCCTGTTATCAGTCAAACCCCTTACCCTTAATGATGATGGGACCACTGAACTTCCACGCTTCAGTTAACATGGCAGCAAATTGAAAACCATAAAAAAAGTTTAGCAGAAACAATTACATGATAATGAAAGTTCCCATGAATACCTCACGCTGTTGTAGGTTTGCTTTGACTGTGTTTGCAGCCAAAATCCAGTCAATCCACCAATTGTTCGCCCCACACTAGACCAAAGAAGTGGTTTGTCTCTCTCTCTCCCTCTATCTTCCTTTTTTTTGTTTTTTTT
>NW_007729856.1:233275-238601 GCF_000696425.1 Galeopterus variegatus
TTTTTTTTGTCATTGAATTGATGAATTGCTTTGGCATCAAGTAGTCAGCTTTTATCTTGGGAAATAATCATCTTCCACTGGGAGAGCTATTCAGCTGAGTGGTAGTGCTTTATCACAGGCAGTGCATACGTGGTGCTGTTTGCAACTTGATAAACGTGTACTGTAAGGCTCAGAGGTCCCCAAACACAAGTCTGATATGTAAACAAAATCAAATCATGCTGTTAACCAGGGGACTGAATTGTGATTGCCCATCCTTCTCTGTCTTTTTCAACTCCTCTATAAAAAATCCTCATACTTTATTCTGCACAGGCAAACCGAGGGGCATTTTTCAGTCTTGGGTAGTACAATGAGTGTCAAATATTTTCCATCTGTTATAAACTGAATTTTCAACTGTGCAAAACCACACAAAACAAACAATTTCATAAGAAACTGGAGCACCACCAAATGCTTTTCAGGCCACTTCAAAATACTGGGGTGCTAAAGAATGCAGAAGAGTAGCTAATTTTTTCAACTTTTCTCTCTCAAAGCCTTCAGAATCACAGAATTTCAGGTTAAGAGGAACCAGAAGAGTCACATACACACACACACACATGCACGCACCCTCTATAAACAACTAAGGATTAAATAATTATTCAATTTAAGCCTTGCCAACAACTGTGCAGTAGATATTATCTTCATTTTAAAGATTATGAAATAAAGCAGAAGAATTAAGTAACTTGCTGTAAGCCCTGTGTTTGGTAAGTGGCAGAGCCAAATTTGAAACCCAATTCCATCTCCAAGTCTTAACTATTACACTGTATCACCTCATCTCTGCAATATTCCTGCCAACCCATGGCTGAGCTCCTTGTTTAACCCAGCCCAGCACATCCTCAGACACCTCTATTTGAGTTGTCTGTTGTATATAGTGTACTAAAAGCTGTCTTTCTATAACTCCTACCTACTGATTCTACCTTTGGCCTGGGGCCTTACTGAATAAGTGTAATCCCTCTTCCAAGTGACAGGCTTTTGAATATTAAAAGCTGGCAATTGTGTCACCTGGAGCCTTCTTTCTTGTGGGTAAGTATTCAACCATCTTTCCTATAGCATAGTTTCACTTTCATGATTGCTTTCTATTTTATATGTGTTCTTAAAATTTGGCTCAATACTACCCAAAAGATTTTGCCTGTTATCTAGCCTCCCTAAAGACACTGGAAATCTCACCAACCTCGCTCTATTAATACAGCAAAGATCCAATTAAAATTTCTCCACTCTTCACCAAACCTGTTTTTAAATGCCTATGGGCTCCCAGCCTTGCCTCAAAGTCCTCCAACCCTCACACACAGTGCCAACTCTCTGTCAATGCTTTTCTAAACAAGCTAAGCAAATCCTATGTGAAAATAACCTGGGCACCCAATGGGTCTCTATACTGTGAAACTTAATCCACTTAAATGTCCTGCCTCTCTCCTCAGAGATCCCCTACCCTAAGGAGTGTAAAAATCCTAATTGCCTGCCATAAACCCAGTCATTCTACTAGGAAAGTAGTCCCAATGGCTTTTCTTGACCAAATTGTTATTACTGTTAATAAGGTACAATCACCCGTCACCCTTGACACTGCCGATGAGACCAACCAGGAAGGGATGCTTAAACTCAGTTGTACACAAACTGGTTACCTCTAAAGATGTGTTCCTGATCAAATGGTGCCAAAACAACCTCATTATATACTATCTTTAGGGAACAGGTAAAAATGTTCGTCTCCAAACTCAAATGTGTGTGAAATATGCTTGTGTAACTTCTTGGCATTATTTCCTTTTCACATTTCCATATTACTGTGGGTTTAATCTCAGGCAATTCAGGGGTCCCCCTCCTTTGGAAGGAGTTATGTCTAATTTGGAGAGAGTTTATAAAGTGCTAATGCATTGCTGGGATGAGGACATCTGATTTATGTTGTCATTTATCCTCACTGGAATCTGTTGAGCTGTCTCCCTCCTTAGGTCTCCCTCCTGGTCTTTGGTCATTGATACACTTGGGTTTGCAATATGTCATATACATTCTTGACCATGGGCCTTCTCTTGGCCAACTTCTTAAGCACTTGGGATCATTCTTTGTACCATGCCACACAGAGCCACACAAAACTCTGTAAGGCTGTTTATATCTCTTTTCTCATTTTCATTCTTCCAAATCTCTGATATAGTCTATGTGCACAGACCCTCTAAGATTCCCTCTGAATGCCTGGACTTTTGAAATACAAAAATCAAGAAAATACCTTTTGTTTCTCCTTTCAATGTGCCATCATTTTCTTAAGATGATATGCTCAGAAACTCCTTTCTAAATAGCAGAAGGTAGTACTAGGAATAAAAATCATTTAAATTGCTATTCCAAAAAACATTAGTCTCCTGCATGTATAAACTTAGGGCACACAAAAAGATGGGAAGATCGCTCAAGCTCAATGGCTGTCCCAAGTGAGAATGGAGGAAATCTCCTGGTTACATAAGAAGTGTGCCTCACATGCCATATTAAACCCTTCTTAGTGACTTGACTACTAATGTGACCCTTTATTCCTTCACCTCACATCTATATTCTTGTAATAAACTCCTATCCTTGTTAACAATCTGTACACATCACTTCCTTGTAGCTCTGAAGAAACTATCAGATTTAGTAAATCACATCACATACTTCATAACACTACACACACACACACATATACACACATGCACACACCCCTCTGTTGCAACCAGTCTGTATGCTGACCAGCTACCTGCAGTAAGAATCTGGTGTAAAAAGGTAAGCTGAACTAACCAGATTTTCACTCTCAAAAACTTAAGTTGGGGGACAGTCAACAGAATCAGATAATCATCCTAATGTCAGAAAACATTTATCAAGCATATATTATATGGCAGGCATTGTGCTACCTGATTTATAGGCATATTTCATTTAAACTTCACAACAATCTTTTAAAGTAGGTACCATTACTATCCTCATTTTATAGATGACCAAACAAAGACTTAGAGAACTTATGTAACATGGTCAAAGTCACATAACTAATAGGAAAGCCAGGATTTGAACCCAAGGATTGTGACCTAAAAGTCTAGGCTCCTAAACACCTTTGTGACAAGAACAGTATGTAGGAAGAAAAATCATAATATGGTGTTAGGGCATGGTTAACTAATGTTATGATGAGACCAAAAATGTATATGTCACAATCATATGTAATTGCAGGGCAGAGGCAGTGCTCTAATCTAATGTGAAGCATAACACTAGATTTCTCTGAAAAAGTGACATTTGGATTGAAGTGAAAAGGTTATATAGGAGCTAACTAGTCAGGAGGAAGCAAGAATAGCACATGCAAAGCCCTTGAGGCAGTGCAGATCACAGCCCCAAGTGAAACTGAAGGAAGGCCAGAAAGGCTGGAGCCAAGAGAGTGTTGGGAAGACTGGTGAGTGGTAAGACTAGGAAAGGAAGCAGAAGCCACATCAGGCAGGGCCTTGTACACTGTGCTAGTGAATTTCACTGGAAATGGCTATTCCACAAGAAGAACCTCAAGTCCTCAAGCCGTCATCACAGAAGGATTCTAACATGATATCAGACTCCCAGCGTGTAGAGTCTGATGGGTTCAGCTTGGCTGAGATAACCACCACTTATCCAATCAGAGGAGGGGCAGGGTTATATGGTCATCAGAAACCATCAGTATGAAGAAGAAGGAATGGTTTATTATGAACAAATGTGTGTAAAAGACCAGAGATTCCTGCTTTGACCAACATCTTTGAAATTATAGTTCCCAGACATACTCAGGTTTACCTTGGTTAATGGGTTTTATTGTAAAGATAAAACAGGATGTTAAGAATAACCTGAAGCTGA
Source organism: Galeopterus variegatus (assembly GCF_000696425.1). NCBI lineage: Eukaryota > Metazoa > Chordata > Mammalia > Dermoptera > Cynocephalidae > Galeopterus > Galeopterus variegatus. The sequence goes on from NW_007729856.1 coordinate 237,110, forward strand.
CTCAGTAGGTTTGGAGCCAGGTCCTATAGAAAAGGAAGTTCATTCAGTAGCACTAACAATCTACTGTACACAGCAAAAGCTCTGGCAATTTGGCGGAGGATCAGCTTTGAAGTGGCAGTCATCCAGTCTGAATGTTCTGCCATTAAAGGTGTTTTGGTGAGTCTATAGATCTGCTTTTTCTCCTCCTATTATTACAACTTAATTCTGTCTGTGTCTTCTGTTCCAGTCCCCCCAGTGTGAGGACCTAATTGAGCTCAACAGTCACCTTCTGGTATTAGGCTTCCCTGTAGAGGATGATGCTTATCACAGCCATTTCCAGGAATGACCTAAAGAGGGCTGCCCTCATTCCAAAGCCCTTTCCTCTCCAATCAGCTACTGGTGGCACAGTGGGCTTCAGGTGAAGTTCTCAACCTTTGAGTGCAATGACTATTGCAACAAGGGAGCTAGAACCAATCACAGATACATTTGGTTTGACTTGCACAACACTGGCTCACACAGTCCTTTTTAAAATTTAATGTTTAAGCAAAACATTTAAATAGGGAAATTTCATGTAAAATTGTAGATTTCCAGCTTCCCTTGAAAAATTGGAATGCCAGAAAACAACTAGCCACAATCAACAGGTACTGAATACTGGCTGATACTTTAAAAGGCACCTGAGCTCTCCAGTTCACTATAGTCCCATCCTTGCCCCATTGTCAACTAGCTTCACTCACTTACCTGCTGGGGGGGCCTGACCTTCATGGGCACTGGAGTTGACAAACGCCAAGGGAACTTCTCAAAACAGAACTTACAGGGAGGTGGGAAATTAAGAGGCACTAACTACAGGACATTCCCACTTACATGTTCAGAAGCTATGCCTAGTGTGGCTTCTTTGCTGCTGGCAGCTCCTAGAGCGACTTTGGGACAGCCTCTGAACTGTTAGCTAGCATCCCTGCAAGTGGCTGCCTAAAAGGAAATTGATCCTTTACTCATCCTGATCGCCTAACCCATACTTGACCTGAGCATTTAAAGAAAACGTAGGGGTAGAGGAACAGCCCATTCCACATTTTAGGTCATTCTTCTCTACTCTAATCATGCCTATTAAAAATCACAGTAATAATAACATCTCCTTGCCAAGCTACATGCTCCTTCTGGTTATCGGATGGCTCAGACAGGTAGATAGGCTTCATGCTGGTAAAATCGAGCACTCGCACTCTGTTCTGGTACATTTGTGCTTCCATCTTGAGAGGAGATGCTACAGTTTGTGGTAAAAAAAAAAAAACTGTCCACAGGTTAAACTGGTGTCCACCTACCTCCTACCTGACAGCCATTTCACCTTGAGAAAGTCACTTCATCTGTTTCTGCTTCAATTTCTTCATCCACAAAATGCAGGTAATAATATATGCTTCAGTGGATACTCTGAGGATTAAATGCAATGACAGGAATACACATACTTCTTTGCTCCTTTTGAGAATAAAATAAAAACCCAGCTATTTTAATATTTAAATTAACA
>NW_007729856.1:240300-241555 GCF_000696425.1 Galeopterus variegatus
ATGTAAAGCCCCTGGGTCAGTCCCTGACATGTAAAAATTACTAAATAAGTTATTTTTCTTGTTTGGAGGACTCTTGCCCCCCTCCCCATTCCCCCAATCCCTTGCTCGCATATAAATGTAGAAATTTCCATGGACAAGGACTAACATGGTACCACTGAAAACCAGAAGGAGGAATCGTCAGACCCTGCAACCAGCTGAGACGATACGGCTTCCCAAATTATACTTCTGCAGTCCTCACTTTGACTTTCCACCCAAGCCATGAATATGTTATGGCTCATTTTGATATCTATCTATATTTTATTTTTTTTATTGGACACTAAAACTAATTGATTTCTTCCCTTGGGTATTTTTATACCCAATTCACATAAACACAAAATGAGCATGATAATACTATAATTTGTTAAGAAAACTGCAATGTTGTACAGTAAGTTTTTCATTTTCCCATAAAGGATTTTTCCCTACTTTTTATCACTATTTTACCAAAATAAATAGACATATAAAACATATATGATAACTATAATATTTTAGAACTTACTTTTAGTCACTGGCTCATTTTAATTAATTAATTTATTTATTTATTTATTAATTTATTTATTTAATGTTTTTAATTATTGGTGAAGGAAACAACATGTAATACGTTGAACTTTTAGAAAACTGGAGGTGAAAAGCAAGAGGGGAAGGGGAGATGTAGGGGGTCTANAAATTTTCCAGTTACCCAGCTTTTTTAACAGAGACTCACAATCAGCCACTTTCCAGAAGCACATATCCAGTGCAGCATGGCCCAGCTGGAAAGTGCTTCCAGACTCAACAGCACACTGAGACAGAACCATTTTTCTCTCCTGACTTGTAAATCCCCAAGGCCCCTGAAGGTAGAGAAAGTCCCTCCCTCTCACACCCCCAAGCCTATCTCCATCTCTTACCACTGGATGTGTTTGTTTCATCCATGGAAAACACACAAAATATAAAGGCTCTGGACCAGCATCTAGCACAGAGTGGATGCCCCTCCTCACCCTGCCTTGTGATCACAGCCCCTCTGCACTCCTTCTTAATTCCACCTTTTAAACCACTGAGTGACTCAGGGACAGGTTAAAATGGGGGCTATTTGGCCACTCAAGTTTATGTTTCTTGGCAATTATCTAGGAGAGGTGATGCTATAGTGCCCTGCCCGAAAGAAAATGGTGAAGTAGGTGAAGAGGGACAGATGGTCTGAGGATGAATCTCAATTGTGCCATTCCCTTGACACTGTGACCTTGGC
>NW_007729856.1:241890-242435 GCF_000696425.1 Galeopterus variegatus
TAATGATGAATAAGCTAACTATCCTGATCTAACCACCACACATTCTACACAATTATTGAAATTCAGTGTTGTGCCCCATATTTATGTATAATTAAATAAATAAATAATAAAATTTTTTAAATGGTCTCATTATCAGGAATGTGAGAAAAAATACTAGCAGAGAAAATTTTAAATGTGCTCCATCTATATTTTAAAAATATGTTTTTTGTTGCTTGTTATTAGGAGGAAACCTTTTATGAAAGGGGCCCAAAATAGTATCACCCTTCTTTCTCATCCAAGGTGAGATTCCACTGGAAGAGAGTGAGAGAAGAGCCATGTGTATGAAGGACAAAATGTCAGATTTAATACTGATACAGAAGCGCTGCTTAGGTATGCGGTTACCTTGGGATTCCTTAGACTAAATCCTAGAATTGGACAGACCCAGTCACTGGCTGCTCTGATCTGCTTCAGATCTGCTCCCTCCAGGACAGGTCTTTTGCTACTAAGGTTACATCATGACCCAGAGGAGATAAGACATTGTGCTTTTTCCAGTAAGCAGATCCAAA
>NW_007729856.1:243041-244430 GCF_000696425.1 Galeopterus variegatus
AGGTTACATCATGACCCAGAGGAGATAAGACATTGTGCTTTTTCCAGTAAGCAGATCCAAACGACAAGAAAGCTATGCAATGCCAAGTTTCTCTTCTACTATCAAGAATAAAATATCACCTCCCCTCCACCAGGTGAGATGTCTAAGGGACAGGAAGAAGGGCACTAATTGATGTTCCTCCATTGGGAAGTATATAAATGGGGAATAAAGTTCCTCCTAGTGATGGCATTTACATATGACTCTTACACTTCCCAGCCATGGGAGCTCAGTCGTGCTTTCAATGACAAAAATAACTTGCAGTGTGCTTCTTGTTTCTGAGGCCATTTCCTCTTCTGGATTGTTCAGAGGCTCTTCAATTTCCACAAATCCTCACAAAAGCCAGTGTTTCCTACGTGCCTGTTCTCGATCCTCTTCTGACTCTAAGTAAATTTCCTAAGTGGCCCTAAAAGCATGACAGATTTTGCAGAGCATTTTTGTCTTGTCCCTGCCCCAAGTTTTCTTTCTGCTATGCACTGGATTCATAAAACCTATTTCTTAGTAAATATCTTAACTTGGCTGTTCCCTCTGCTTCTCACCAGGGGCTGTGTCTTTACCTCCGAATCCCAAGTCCCAAGATAGGGCCTGACACTTAGTAGACACTCAAGGAAGAAATAATGGAGGGAGGGTATTTGAAAGAAAGGACACACTAAAGAAGGAAGGAAGGAAGAACACAGAGAGAGAAGAAAAAAAGAAAAAAGGGGAGACTGGAAATGGAAGCAAAGAAATTTGAGGAGCGTTGCCTTCCCTGGTAATGAAAAGAAGAAACTGTATTTATGATAATTGGGCTTGGTTCCCATATGTAATAGCTTTCTGAACTTGGGGCAGTGCCTTAAGCTTTCTGAACTTCTATTTTCTCACTTATAAAAAAGAGAACAATACTTATTTCAATATACTGCTTTGAGAAGTAACCAAGATAATCTCTGTGAAAGTGTCTAGTACATTCAGTAAACAATAAGTGCTTGTTAAATGAAGATGTAAGGTATGAATTTTAAATCATCAATGCCCTGCCAACTGCTGAAGTCTTTAAAGGCTTCATTGGATTTCACCCCAGATTTGAAAGCCCTAAAATTAACTAAGATGCATGGATTAGGTCCATAGCAGCTGCCATACAGAGAAATTTCACCTGGGGCTCTTCCTACAAAACCACATCAAATATACGAGTGTGGGCTGACTCCAATCTATCTCCAGGTGGGTGGGGCACCCACCCTCACTGCTGCAACCGCAGGGTCATCTGTGTGGTGGAACAGCTCAATGTTTATCTGATATCTTGGTAATTATAAAAGAAGTCATATAGTTTTAATAGCATCTGAAAACAACAAAGGTTGATAGTGTTTGCCTCAAAACAGACAC
>NW_007729856.1:245240-247196 GCF_000696425.1 Galeopterus variegatus
CAATTGGATGGATTCCAGAATCTCTCCCATGCTGTGAGTCTCAGATGCCAGGGCCTGGAATTTGGTTTGGGGAGAGGGAAAGATATAATTAGGACTGGACATCCAGGTTTCTGCATTGGCTTCCCTTGACCTGGAAAATGGCTTGGTGGGGAGCAAGAGGCCTTCAGTACTGCATGTTACCTTTAAAACAGTCAGAATGTGTAACTTCCAGCCATCTTTTTAAAGAGGATATGGTGTAGTATCTTTTGCAGGGCAAGGATTATCTTAATATCTTTGAATCTTCACTCAATACCAAGCATAACTGTGGCACATCGTAGGTGTACATGGTCATTGTCTGATAAAAAGAATGAAAGAAAAAATCAAATGAAGGAACATTGAAGAAATAACTGAATGAATAAATAAGTGAACAATAAATAAATGAAAGAGTCTGAAAGACTGTTCAGTAGGGTTTTTTAAAGCACCTAAAAACTTAGAGAAGTGCTTGTGCCTTGGGTTTACATATTCAAGTACTAGATCTTACATGTAATGATGAGATTCTGAGGAATTTAACCCATATTAACCTGAGTCATAAATCAGTGATTAATGAATCAGACTGCAAATTGCTAATTTTGAGAAATCTTAACTGTCAGCCTACAGAAACGCTTGTCCCTGTTTCTGACTCACAGTAGGCACACAACAATATTTGTTGACTATGTATAATATTTAGTCAATCAACAAATATTTAATAAGCACACACTGTGAACCAGGCACTGAACTCAGCATGGGAGAAACAGAGGGAGCAAATCTATCCTATGGTGCCATCAGGCAGGCCTCTCCAGTGGGAAAGTCTGTATGGAAAATGTGATTATAGTGGAAAAGGTTGTTTGTTGCATATAGAATAAGAGAAAAGAGAATCTGATGATGTTAATGGAAAATTTCATCTTCCTATTCTTCTTGATCTATTATGTCACTTTAAGAAGAGCTGCCACCAAGTACTTAGGCCATGAGTATAGTATTTCATCCTGGGAATGCTCTTTTCCTGGGATCTCTTTGACTTCAGGCAGAATGCTGCACATTATCTCTTTATCTTATTCATCTCTGCAGTCCCCCAAAACTTCACCCAATGTTTAGCATCTATTGGATGTTCAGAACTTTATGAAAAGCTACAAAAAATGACCATATATTTCATACCCTGAGATATATATGTTCATGAGTGTGGAAGGATTTATAAGAATAACAGCACTGTTGAAATCTCAATTGTCATTATATTGGAAAAATCAGGCACAGACTTACAAAAACCAGACAGATGTAAGGAGGAACCAGAATGAGTTGCGATTCACAGAGAAATGAAATGGTAAATATGATAATGTTATGTTGCTATAGTCTAAATGTGTTCCCCCAAATTTGTATGTTGAAACTTACTCACCAGCATGACAGTATTAAGAGGTGAGGCTTCTGCAAGGTGTTCATGAGGGCTCTGCCCTCGCAAATGGGATTAGGATTAGCACCCTTATAAAAGGACTCGATGTTGAAGGAAGTGCTGTCTTGCCCCTCTGTTCCTTCTGCCATGTTCCTTCCCTCCACAGGATGCAGCAAACAGGAGCCATCACAGAAGCAGAGAGCAGCCCTCACCAGACACCAGTCCTGCCAGCACCTTGATATTGGATTTCCCAGCCTCCAGAACTGTGAGAAATAAATTTCTATTGTTTATAAATTACCCAGTCTCAGGTATTTTGTTTTAGCAGCACTAATGGACTAATACATGTTTATACCTATATTTATATATCAATATCAATATCCATATGTGTATTCATTTGCTAGGGCTTCTGTAACAGCATAGTCAATCGGGTGGCTTAAACAACAAAAACGTACTGTCTCATAGTTTCTGAGGCTAGAAATCTAAAATCACAGTGACAGCAGTGTTGGTTCCTTCTGAGGGCTATGAGGGAGTAATTGTTTTCTGCCTCTTTCCTATGG
>NW_007729856.1:248199-249565 GCF_000696425.1 Galeopterus variegatus
CTCTATTTTTTGCTTTCCACCTTCAAACATGACTTGAAATCTTTAACCATGATCATATACTGCCAGGGTACTTCAAAAAGTTTGTGGAAAAATATAATTAAGAGGTAATATAAATATTTCTATGAACTTTTTTTTTTCTATTTAACATTATTTTTTTTTCCATTAAATTTTTATTTTGTCAATATACAATGTATATGATTATTAAATGGGACTATATCAAAATCTATGAACTTTTTGAAGTACCCTTATATTATCTTGATTTAAAAATTATAACTATTAGTGCCTAATTGAGGCTTCATTATATTATTGGACATAGGCAACAGAATATTTAAGAGAAAATGTATAGTTGTCCCAAATGTTTGATGTCTGAGACAAATATTTCACTCTGTTTCAGTGAATATGGTGCTTTACTAAGCCATATAATCAAGGTTGTAAGCTATCTGGACGTGGACTAGTTTAATCCCATTTTGGACACTATGCCCAGTATGTTTTTGGCCATCAACTTGGACAAAGGCAATGTCTGTGACCCATTTTTGAATCACTAGAGCTTATTGGCTAATATCAAACAACATCTCTTCTGTTCTTAAAAAGAGGATTAACATGGAATTTGCTGTCTCTGCTATGATCCCTTAAAAGGGCTGCGATGACAGGGCCAACCAAGGCCATCTGGGGTGGAGGCTCCTTCCTGCCACTTGTGCACTTGGCAGTTTTCTCTGAGCAGTTCTGCAGTGCCATGCCTCTAAGACCACAAGTGTGTGTCCCGTGGGGCCCAGCCAGGGAACTTCAGTACGTACCTTTCATCAGTGCATTCAAGGCCAAGACCACACAAAATTTATTTCAGGTGCCTCTCAGCTCAGTTCTCCCTTCTATAGAGAGAAGAGGCAACTAATGGAAACCTGTGATTTGTGTCATTATGAGATTGTGTTGAAAGAGGAGACCTTTTAATGTAGCGATAGAAAGGACTTATTTAATTCATCAGTCAATCAGCAACTCTTATTTTCTTTAAGGTATTGCTGAGTACCTGGCATTGAAGTAGTGTGTGAGTGCCGTGATTAGTAACAGGAGTATCTGAATCAGAACAACTTAGGTCTGAGTACTGAGTCTGTCAAATATTTGAGGTTGAACCACATGGTATTTCTAGCATTCAATCATTCTGAAAGGTAATTCATTCAAGGCAACAAGAGGGCACATTCTTGCTTAGCATAGGAAAACCAGATTATTAGTTTATAAGAAAATTGTTTAATGTTATATGATAGGAAAAAATCTAATTTCTCATGAGGTATGATCAAATTTTTCTAAATTAAAGGTTTTTTTTTCCCCCTAATACCTTTGAACACCTACTCGATGATGCGGTCAGGGGCCAGGC
>NW_007729857.1:0-721 GCF_000696425.1 Galeopterus variegatus
CAAAAAACCAACTTTTTGATTCATTGATCTTTTGTATTATTTTTTGGGTTTCAATTTCATTGAGTTCTGCTCTGATCTTAATGGTTTCTTTCCATCTGCTAACTTTAGGTTTGGATTGTTCTTGTTTTTCTAGTTCTTTAAGGTGAAGTGTTAGGTTATTCACCTGCCATCTTTTCCTTCTTCTGAGGTGAGCATTTAATGCAATAAATTTCCCCCTTAGTACTGCTTTTGCAGTATCCCACAGGTTTTGGTATGATGTATCATTATTTTCATTAGTTTCAATAAATTTTTTGATTTCCTGCTTGATTTCTTCTTGGACCCATATGTCATTAAGTAGAATGCTATTTAACTTCCATGTGTTTGTATAGTTTCCAGAATTTCATTTGTTACTGATTTCTAATTTTAATCCATTGTGGTCTGAGAAAATACATGGGATAATTCCAATTTTTTTGAATTTGTTGAGACTTGATTTGTGACCTAATATGTGATCTATCCTGGAGAATGATCCATGTGCTGATGAGAAGAATGAATATTCTAAGGTTGTTGGATGGAATGTTCTGTAGATATCTGCCACATCCAATTGGTCTGGTATGTTGTTTACATCTTGTGTGTCTCTGCTGATTCTTTGCCTAGATGATCTGTCCAATATTGACAGTGGGGTGTGTTCAGGTCCCCTGCTATTATGGTATTAGTGTCTATGACCTTCTTTAGGTCTAATAGA
>NW_007729857.1:2193-3931 GCF_000696425.1 Galeopterus variegatus
CAGGAGCTCATGCTGTTGGCACCAGAATAAACTTCTTTGTGTCTGATGGGCTCATCTGGTAAGCACTGGGTGGCTCAAGTCTACAAGTCATCTGTCCACCTGTGTTTCAGTGCCTTGTCAGTGGTGGGTACTTTCTTGTTGTCATTGACATGAGATGCAAGGGCCCACATGCTTTGTGTCCACTCTCACATGGCCACCACATGCCCCTTCCTTCCCCTCACCCCTTGTTTGTTTTCTTCCAATTCTGCCCACCCCTCTCGCCCCCTGACAACCAGCCAAGGCATTTTCCACCAAGGGATCTGCATGTATCCTTATCTCATCACTTCTCTTCCCACATGAATTTGATGGCTGGTTTCCTGCTCCAAGCACTGCCCCTGAGAGGCGTTCCCCCATCAGGCTATTTTAGATCTGCCACTCTGTTGGATTCAAGTGTGGCAGCTTTCTAGTTTCTGCCCACACCAACATGTTGACCAGTTCCTTGATGAATCAAGCCTAGGTTTGTTTCCTCCTCTGATGGCTGGTTATAGGGAATCCCACCATGAGGCTGTACTTATGAGCAGATATAAATATGCTCATATTACTATACACTGAATGCTTGTGTCTCCCCCAAATTTACGTTTTGAAACCTAATCGCCAATGTGATGGCATTTGAAAGTGGGGCCTTTGGGAGGTGACTAAGTCATGAGGGCAAAGCCTTCATAAATGGGATTAGTGCCCTTATAAAAGAGGCCCCAGAGAGCTCCCTCATCCTTTCTGCCCTGTGAGGACACAGCAAAAGGGCACAGTATGCATTCTTTCTCTTGGCCCCAATCAAAACTGGTGTGCCTCAAGTCACCTGATAGATGGGTGTGTGCAGCGTTCCCAGGTGTGGGGTATGTTGTCTGCCGTCAAGTGCTGTGATGCTTCATGGAAGGAGGTGATTAGTTCAAGGACTCGTTTTCTTGGAGGGGACTATTCCAGCAAGACCCTGGAGTAGTGCTTCACAACCTCAGCAGGCAAAGAGAGCATCTGAGGAGCTTGTCAAAATCAGATGCCTAGGTCTCTCCCCCAGAGCTTTTGATTCAGTAGATCTGGAGTGAAGCCTGATAATTTGCATTCCTAATGAGCTCCAAAGTGATGCTGATGCTTCCAGTACAGAGATCACATGCTGAGTAGCACAACTGAGAACACAGGATCCCTACAATGGCTATCAATGTAGCAGGCCCCTGAGTCTCTGTAGGGCTTATCTTCCACCCACTGGTATGTATATATTCTACTAGGGACCCAGAGTACTATCTATTATCTGCTTACCACTTCTGAATATTACATCATCAATATAGTGGACCACTGCAGTGTTCTATAGAATTTTGAGACAATTGAAGTACCCTTGCACTATATTGTGGCAGAAAAAATAAGGGTTAACATAACCCTGGGGTGGGAATATATTTCCATCCTGGGTGAATTCTAACTGCTTCTTATTCTCTTTTTTGGTGGGTATTGAAAAGAATGCATTTGCCAGATCAATAGCTACATGTCAAGAGCTTAAGCCCGTGTTGGTGTGTTTTGGTAAAGGTACTGGAACACCTAACAAAGCAGCTGCAGTTGGGTCTACTGTTTGGTTGGATTTATAGTAGTTTCCCACCATCCTCTGCGATCCATTTGGTTATGCAAGTGCCATACCAGTGGATTAAATGAGATATGAGAAGCACTACCTCTCGACATTTAAGTCTTTGGGAGAGGCTCTAGTTTCTGCCATTTC
>NW_007729857.1:4677-9088 GCF_000696425.1 Galeopterus variegatus
TATAAGTGTTAGTTCAGACTCTGGATCCAACAGCCCATGAAATATCTGGTACTCCATCTCTACAGTGCATAGTGCAGTGTACACTACACAGGTATTCCTCTTTCAGTAGTGTAGGTCCCTTTTGCAGAAGGATTGGGGGAATTAATACTATATATTCTTGCTGAGGCTTTGTAGGATTTTCTGCAGGAGCATTAACATCTCCTTTGATCACAGGATTCTGGATCTGAGAACTAGTTCAGATCTGGAAACCAAATGAGGGATTATTATATTCCACTGGGTAGCAACATTAACTTTCTGATTATCTGTTCTTGCATTAACATCTCCTTTGATCACAGGATTCTGGATCTGAGAACTAGTTCAGATCTGGAAACCAGATGAGGGATTATTATATTCCACTGGGTAGCAACATTAACTTTCTGATCATCTGTTCTTTGTCTATTTTGGTTATGTAAGCCAAGTAATACTCTTGTTGGTTTCCCAACTAGCTTCCCCTAGCAACACCATGGTCTAGTAGTCTTTGACCCAGAGTCCTGTAATTCTAGGCCTCCTACTTGCTGTTCCAGCATTGCTACTTATTACAATAATTAAATTCACCTTGCCTAGGATGGCTGAGAGCCACCACCTTACAGCTGTTCTTCTATAATTCCATCATTCCCATTGATACTAGGGATCCTACTTTCATCTCCAGCTATCAACTGTGGACTATGGAGAAAGCTACTACTGAGATTCTCAACAAGGCCAGGGTTCCCTTCACTAGCACATTCCTTATTTCTTTATTGAAGGTACTCTCCTTTGGGCCCTCCCAGGGGACATTAGCTGGTGAGTTGTCTGTTCTTACATAAAAATCCGTTCTGACAAGTGTACCTCTGAGCACCTTCCTCAAAACTCTGCTAAGGCCATTCTAATATTTCTGATTTATTTTCTGCAAAGCATCATTGTTTCCAACCTTCAAGAAGAAGACATTCCAGCAGCATGTGTTGCCCAGATCTTGGCATCCTTCCGGGATGGTAAATCTATAGTCATGTGAGAATAAGCCTTTATCAATAAAGTTTCCACTACTCAGCCTTATATTTCAACTTCTTTGGTTCAACACCCTCTAGGGCCCGGCTATACTCTCTCAAATCTTTCCAGTACATATTAACCATATCCTGCAGTTCTTTTGGAAAATAATCACTTTCTTCTCATAGCAGGGATGACACTTGAGCAGTGTTATATCTTGACCCTTATTATTGATCTTGACACTATGAGAGAAAGAAGAGGCAGATCTTGAGAAGGACAAGCTTACTCTTTTAAGGCATGCTCCTAAAGAGTCCTCTTTGCATGATATCCAGGCAAAAAGGCTGATCTCTAGCAAAGGGGCCATGGTCACCTCTGTCTGCTGACAGAGTTCAGAGGAATCTGTTGGTTCAAAGTTCTCAATAACCACCAGCACAAGAGACCTACCGAGTTGTGCATTCAGCCTCCTTTATAATTCTGCCACTCTTACAATGAGGTCTTGGGCCTGACCCTTAGCACACTCTGCCTGCAGAGCACGAGAGTCTCTTTAATGCTACCGTAGATGCTTTCTGGCATTCTCAGCATGCCCTGAGTAGATCATGCCCTGAATCTGTTATTTTCTTCCTGTAGAGAGAGCATCTATGACAGTAAACAACATCCAACTCCGTAATCCTTAACATTACCACTGTACCCATATCTTTCAAGCCTTAGGTCTATTGCATAAGCATGTACATCCCTTTCCATCTGTTATTCCATGCAAATAAACCACAGTGAGAATCTTAGTAAATATGATTCTACAGCATGATAACACCCCTACTTCACATCAGAAATGGAAACAGGGTCCATGGTGTCATCTGGGTGAGAAGGGATCCAATTTCAGAAACCCATTCTGAGAGTCTGCTTCATAGCATCACTTTTTTTACCAACTGTCATGGGCTGGGATGCCTCCAGATCACGAGACAAAAACTTGAATTCAAGTGATTTATTAGGGAGGTGATGCCAGGAAGCCTGTGAGGGGAGTGAGGAAGGAAACAGGGAATGACAAAGAGCCAATAGAGTTTCTAATAATGAGCAAGTTACTGTTGTGGGCAAGTCAGACCCAATCCTAATAGAAATCTCAAAGTTGTTCCCATGTAGTATTTATTCTCCAATTCTTCTCTATCATCTGATGATGTTTATTTTTTTCTGGTACCGTTAACTGCCAGGCACTTTTGGCTTGCCCTTATGTGGGCTGAAAGAAAGCCCTTAGAGCAGGCTCTGCAAACTTCAGCCTATAGGTTAAACCCAGTCCACCTCCTGTTTTTGAAAATAAAGTTTCACTGGAACACAGCCACGCCTGATCATTTATTTTGTCTGTGGTTGCTTTCATACCATGAGGGCACAGTAGAATAGTTGCAAAAAAGACTAACTGTCTAGCAAGGTCTAAAATATCTACTATCTGGCTCTTTATAGAAAAAGTTTTTCCTGACTCCTACTTTAGAGAGTCACAAGTGTTTGCAAGCAGGATGCTACTGGCCTATACTGAGGTGGTATGGGAGCGTGGAATATTTTAGGGGATAGATTCTTGAAAATGGAAGGTTAGATTCAAGCACTGTGAATACTTTAGATTTGGTAGTATGGCCAAATTAACCTCCAAAATTATACATTTTTACACTCCCTGTGTGTGAGGATTCTTGCATCATCAATGCCTGGTGTAAGTTTCATTCATAGGGTGGAAATTTGGATATAGGTGAGTCTGTAGTTCAGGAGAAAAATCTGGACTGGAAGCAGAGATTTGAAAGCTGTCCACATACAAATGGCAATTAAAGTGATAAGAATACTTGAGACCACTCAGAAAAAACTATGTGAATTCATAAATGAAATGTGCAATGAACCTAAGAAAAGAACTTTTAGTGACACTGGCATTTAGAGCATGGATGCAGAAGAGTGAAGGAAGTGAGTAATGCCACAGAGGTAGAAAGTGGTCATGGAAATCACCAGGTCAAAGAAGCCAAGGGAAGAAAGTGTTTCAAGAAGGAAAATGGTACAAAATGCTGGCAAGACATAAGGACAGTGGAGGCTCAGTGGATTTAGCCACATGGAGAGCAATGGCAACCTTGGTGAGAACAGTATTTGTGGAGTGGTGATGTTACTGAATTAGGCTCTTGGGTCCCAAAGTCTTAGAAATGAACAATGCACCCAGCAGTAAAGCAAGTAATATACTTTATTAAAAGGGGAGATAGACTTATGCATAAGGGAGGTAGCTACAGGAAAGCTAGGTCCCTGAGAGTAGCTGTTCAGGGTCCTTTACAGAGCAAGGGATTAAGGGGTACAGGCCAATGTCATCATCCTGCACCTCTGGAAGTGGTTCTGCTCTTCCTGGTTATTATACTTTATTAAAAGGGGAGATAGACTTATGCATAAGGGAGGTAGCTACAGGAAAGCTAGGCCCCTGAGAGTAGCTGTTCAGGGTCCTTTACAGAGCAAGGGGTTAAGGGGTACAGGCCAATGTCATCATCCTGCACCTCTGGAAGTGGTTCTGCTCTTCCTGGTTAAGTCATGGGTGCATGCTCAGTTAGGGCTTTGGTCCTTGCACCTCCTCAGTAGGTTCAAGATGGTGATGTTATTCATTATTGTCACCCCCAGGAGGGTCATTGTAGTGATCACCTTGAAGCTTTGTGCACATGTGGGAACTCCTGAAGGGGTCTTAAGGTTAATCTGTAACTTAATTTTTGCAATTATGGGTAACAAGCTTTGCGGAGGGGTTTTGCAACTCAGTGAACATCTGTTCCCCTCTTGTCTCAGTTTATTTTGTCAGGGTGTGCCATGGGTAATCATGTGCCTTGGGGGTCTCATGACTGAGGAGTGGAAAAGTAACAAAGTGTCCTTGTAGGAAAAATAGAGTCAGTTTGGTTCACAGGCCTTGCCCTAGCCTGTCTCCCTGGAAAAGGAAGTGCTACATTTGTGGAGTCAATGTCAAGGGTGGGAGTAAAGATCATGAGGATCCACAGCTTTTCCAAGATGTTTGTGAGCTAAGTGGAGGAGAGAGTTAGAGTTAGCTAGAGGATGTCAAGTCAACGAAAGGCTTTTTTTGGGAGAAGTTTCCAAAAACAATATAACCTGTATGTCATTCTTTATATACAAAATAGTGCATTTTGAAAAAACAAAATTCATTTATTTTTTTGTTATTATTATTTTACATTCTAAGGTGTTGTTGAGGAGAAGTTAGGGGGAGGGGGAGGAAAAAAGGAGGGAAATAAGGTGGGAGGAGAGGAAGGGGGGACATGGTCGAGGCCCTCGGCACACCCCTCATTTTGGCAGGGGAATCCAGGGGCCTTCTGGCAGCAGCTCAGTCAAGGCTGGGCTGATGCAGACTTTGGGGGGAGTGGCTGAGGTCCTCGGCTCCCCCAACCCACTCTGGAGCCCAGGGTGCTTC
>NW_007729857.1:9467-9774 GCF_000696425.1 Galeopterus variegatus
TTTGGGGGGAGTGGCTGAGGTCCTCGGCTCCCCCAACCCACTCTGGAGCCCAGGGTGCTTCCGGTCTTTATAGGTTTTATAGGTGTTCTTTGGTGGCTTTAGACTTTTAATGTTTTATATCAGAGCTTTGTCTCCAATCTGTGGGTGTTTTGTTTTTGTTTTCAGTTCTGTGTTGGATTATTCACTATTCCCACCACTGAAACTCTGCACTGGAACTAATTTTTGTCCTTTGGTTACTTTTATAAAGGGGGAACTTCCTGTGGGAACCAGCACTTGAGCCCTGTGGTTGAGCTAAATTGCTGCTTTG
>NW_007729857.1:10286-10731 GCF_000696425.1 Galeopterus variegatus
GTTTTAATTGTTGACCTTGTAAGCACTTCCAGGTCTTGTGAGGTCTGGTACACCTGGGTTGCGTAGAAACTCTGGTCTGGGCCTGAGTCTTTTCAGCAAACTGCACCCCCTGAAGTTCTGTATTCCCGACCAGTCTACACAGAGTGGGCCTGTGTTGACTGGAGGGCAGATCACCTGTCCCTGCTGTGTCCCAGTGTTCCCCAGGTGGGCCCGTCTCCCCCACTGCCCGTGCTCCAAACACTTCCCATGGGATGGACGATGCACTGATCCTTTGCAATGACTCACCAGCCTCTGAGTGGCTCCTTTTTTCAGTTGTCTGTCAGGTCCTAATGCAGTCAAAACGCACATGTACAACTGCCCCCTCCACCTGTCTCCTGTAGGATAGGTAAATATAGGTTTGAATTTTGTGCAACAAAACCTCATTCTGATGGTTTTAAAAGAACAG
>NW_007729857.1:11751-15101 GCF_000696425.1 Galeopterus variegatus
AATCAGACTGTAGGACTAATCTTAGACTTCAAGGAAACAACCGTCTTCTTCATCCTAATAGCAAATAAGAGGGAGCAGTATGTGGTAGGTCATTTTCCTACATCTGTACCCATTTCTCCCAAAGCACTTACATTTTGAAATTGGTGGTGTCTCTTCTAATCATAGAAGTCTTTTAAGTGCCCAAGGGATCAAAGTTTTAAGTTGCATAGTCATTCAACAGCCTACCCTCATCACCTCCTCCAGGAAGCTTTCCTCAGTACCCTCCCTCCTCTCTGGGCTTCCAGGATGCCTTGTGCATGCCTGAAAGAGTAGACCTATCAAATTGTAGTGTAATTATTCATAAACTGTTCTGCCTTTACTAAGGTTTTAATTCCTTGAGAATAGAAGCCTTTCTTATAAGAATAATTTATAAATTTGGAGACTAGAATTTGCTTGTAGAGATAAATGGGTAGAGGATGGATGGAGTAGGAATTATGCAGAGAAATGAAAAGCCTCAGTGCCCTGTGAATACTTTCACCTCCCCGTTTTCACTGACTACCTCATCTGTGGAGCTAAGACAGGGTAACACCCATGCCATAATTTTTTTAAGTATCATTTTTTACTGTGCATTTATTGTTTTGTAGTTTTAAATTGTACAAAAGGGTGTACAGTGAGTAGTATGCCTCCCTTCCATCCCTGTCTCCATGTTCTCTAATTTTCCTTCTGAGATGAAACCACCTTTAACTTCTTTCTTATGGATCTTTTCTGGGCTGTTCTATGCAGGTAGCAGCATGCATTCATTCCATAACCTTTGCTCCTCTGCAGGATCCTTCTTCAGATCCCTGTGACTCCCAGCATGGCCTTTGGCTAAGCATCCTGAGTAAGAAGGAGTGAGGTGCAATGCTCCTAGTGCACATGGGGAAACTGAGGGTTCATATCAGGAGATGGCAAACAAAATCACCTGCAGCCTTGATCAAGTGAAAATGAAGTCTGTGTAAACTCCTCTGTAAGATGGAACTTGATATGAATATTCTAAAATGCCCAGCTCTGCCCACCCCCAGTATTCACTCCCATTATATTAAGAACCTTCACTTTTCCTAGCAATGACTATTGTATACACCCAGTTCTGAGTTGGATCAGACAGTCCCTGTGGCTCCCCCCTTATGACACCACCCCTCTGTTCACCCCAGAAGTACTCCTGGGCAGCCCCAAGGAGACCCTCACCCACACTAACCTCCTTCACCAATTCTGACACGAGATGGTTGCCTTGATTTGTCTGAGCTCGGTACAATTTGCAGAAGGCTGTGATTTTGTAGGAGTTGAGACTGCGAGGCAACCATTGTTTACTGGATTAGAGCCTTGGCATTCCTAATCACACCCAGCCTCAGGCTTCAGGAGCACGAAGAAACCCTATTTACTAGCATTCAGTGGGCCTCTGGGTGTTATTTCAGATGTGGAATAATTAGCAATATGGCCAAGAAGCAACAAAGCCCTGAATGGTATTTAGTGACAATTATTCAGCCAAACCATTGCTTACTATTATAGGGGCTTATTAGCACCAAATTGTTTCGATAGGAAGTGGCATCAGCAATAAAAATAATGGCTGCAGCTTGCTGTGCAATCCCAGAGTCAGCAGAAAGGGGCTGGAATATGTGCACGTCTCTTTTACATCCCCCAGGAATTCAGGGGACCCGCTGGGATGTGTTGGCAGCGACAGGAACTGACTCAGGTGGCTCGCGGTAGAGAGCAGGAGGGGCTGCTCACCACCCAATCACTGCTCCTTCCTCCCAGCTTTTATTTTTGCCTGAAGGAGGAGTATGGGAAGTAAGTTCCTCCATGCACCTTTGCCCAGCTCCCTTTTGGGGTGAGCTGTAGGACACCAGCAAAGATGCGGGCAACCTCTACTCTATCCGTTTCTACATCTTTACACCTGAAATACAGATGGCGTGGACTGGAAGGGACTTCAGAACAAAACCCTGCATTTTATAGACCAAAATAATCTGTACTCTGAGATGTCATCACATAAGGTCACATAGCAGGGCTAAGTCAAGAATCTAGGTGGACAAGGTATGTCCTTTTGCGATACCTTTCATGCAGCCTGGATTGCATTTTATCCTCTCCTCTCCTCTGGTGGAGAATGCATAGCCAACTCCACGAGTCAGCTCTTCAGGCTGCAAATGACTTGAACACTTTGTGACAGAATTACAGTGGGTGAGGTTTATGCAGCACTAGTAACTTAGAGTTGTACAGACTACTCAGTGAATATGGTTCAGATTTAACTATTTCTGTCTGCTCCACTCTGCATTTCTTCCCCCATGTTTGAGCTGTCAGTGAACTTCAATTTTCATGCTTCATCCAAGACTGCACTTCTTTCAGGGTATGGGGATTACTGGGGAGCCTCCCCCCAACCAGCTCTCTAACTTGCAAGACTCACCTTGGGAGCAACGAGAAAGTAGTAAAATAATAATAATAAAAAATTAACATTTGCATAAATAAAAGTATTTAATAAACAGATGAAATATAATGGGGGTATATATAAATCTTCACATTTTGCTTTAAAAACATCAGTGCAAACATGAGAAGATAAGCTATGTGGCTGAATATTTGTGAGTTTTGGTAATAACTGCTCTGTGAGTCAATGTCTTGGTCTACTTGGGTTGCTGTAGCAAAATACCATAGACAAAGTGACTTAAACGACAGAAGTTTATTTCTCATAGTTCTGGAAGCTGGATGTCTGAGATCAGGGTGCTGGCATGGCTGGGCTCTGGTGAGGGCTCTCTTCCCGTTTTATANTGCCCCCAGCATGAATCCAGAGGGAAGAAGCTCCTGCCCCCACCTTGGTCTCACCAGAGACAGGAAAAGCAGAAAGAGTGGAATAATTGTAATCGGGGTGAGCTAATTATCCCCAGGAACAAACAAAAATTTAGAAAAACACAAGACAAAAAGAAAATACATAAGACAAGATCCTCTGAGAAAACTGGAGGATGAAAGGGAAGAAAATGCCCAGGCAGAGACTCTAGGAGGTCTAACAACAGCAGGCTATACATCTCTGAAACCAGAAGGACAGCACACACACACGCACACAGAAGCACCCCAAACAAAGAAAACAGAGGTCATGTAGAGAAAACATTAAAGAAAGAAAATATAACAAGATAAGATAGAATTAAGATCAAATAAATGTTTACATAAATAAAAGCTAATGGCATTAATGTATCTATAAAAGAACGTATAGGTTGGGGGGAATCCAAGACACCCAATATTATGCAAGAAACTCATCTTGTATTTTGTATAGAAATCTAAAGAAGTGAGGGAGGGAGCCATCTGAGCTGGAGAGGAAAGAGCAGGTGTGGAGACCTTGCAGCAGTAGGCTG
>NW_007729857.1:16289-18280 GCF_000696425.1 Galeopterus variegatus
ACTGGGAAGAGACAGTATAGTGTCTGGTCAGCAATATACTGTCTGGTCTGTGTAAGGCTACTGGTAATTAATTTAAAATGAGACTAGCCAACACAGTTGTATGCTTTACTCTAGATTCTGGCGTGAGGTGGGTGGGAAGTTGAATTTAACTAAAGCTGTGTGTTAGTCAAGAGTGTCTGATGATGTAAGAGGAGGAGGAAGGGAGCTGGAATGATCGTTATGACAAACCATGAATGTAGATGGGTCAGGATTACAGTGGGAACTCAAGAGGGTAAGAGATACTGAAAATAAGTGGGGTAGATGGGTTGGTTGACAGTCTCAGTGGAGAAAGGGTTTTCAAGATGGGATCAATCTGGAAAGGTAGGAGGCAGTGGTTGTTGAGTGAGGTGATGGAGCATTATAGACATTCTTATTTACATCAATCAGATTGACAAAATCTAGAATCTCAGTATGAAATTGTGATTTATAATAAGATATATATTTATATGTGCACATGTATTTGTATGTGAATACATATGTACATAGGTATATATATATTCATTCCTGGCTCCTGGCCAGAACTCCAAATCCTTTGCAATTTCCTAAGTGATGAGAGCTATAAAGATGAAAGAAGTGTCTTTTGTTAATTATAATAAGCCTCTTTCAACCACCCTGAATTTAGGTTAATGAGGTGATTTTTGCAAAGCCCCCTAAGGATGGGGGCTGGTTACCAGGAGAACCAATCATGTGATTAGAGGGTTGAAACTTTCAGTCCCAATGCCCTGCCCCACCTCAGGGAAGGGAGAGGGCTGGAGACTGAGTTAATCAGCAATGGCCAACGATTTAATCAGTGATGCCTATGTAATGATTTTGGCTTCCATGTTGATGAATGTAGAGGTGCTGGGAGAAGGCATGGGAGCTCTGCATCCCTTCCCCTCACCTTGCCCTGTGCAAATTTTTCATCTGGCTGTTCCTGAGTCATGGCCTTTGTAATAAACTGGTAATCTAATAAGTACTTCCCTGAGTTCTCTGAGCCACTCTAGCAAATTACTGAACCCGAGGAAGGGGTCGTGGTAACCTCTGATTGATAGCCAGTCGATCAGAAGCGCAGGTAACAACCTGGACTTGTTATTAGCATCTGAAGGAGGGGTGACAGTCTTATGAAACTGAGCCCTTAACCTTTGGGGTCTGTGCTAACTCCAGTTACCGTCAGAATTGAATTGAATTATAGGATACCCAGCTGGTGTCAGAGAATTTTTTGATGTAGGGAAAAACAACCTGTACACATTTTGGTGACCAGAAGTGAAGTATTGAAGTACTGGTGTGAGTATAGAAGGAAAACCAGTAGGATTTTTCCTATCGTACACTCAGATAAGGCAAGTGTTAGTGAGGATGTGAGTCCCCTTCTGGTGCAAGTGCAGCAGTTCTTCAAATCAAACTGGTAGCGCTTAGTGAACTTAAGGATCCAGTATCTTGTCCACATCCACGAGAAGCTTCTATGAAGCCTACAGAGACACACACGGTAGGATTCATTACCGGTTCTTTGCAGGAGCACAGGGTTGGAGGCAACCTAGATATTCATTAAATAAGGGAATAAAATGGAAGGTGAAGTACGTATAAAATGTGATATGTTGCAGCTGTGGGAAATAATCAGCAAGATTTACAAACAGCACTGCTGATAGCTCTTAAAAATATAGGGCTTACTGAAAACAGAAGAAAGAAAAGAAGGAAAATAATATTTTCAAAACTACATAGATGTCTACAGACACATGTTAAAAACACTGGAGTGGTTGTCTAAGAGTGGTTGGGTGGGTATCGTGGGGAGAAAAGGAGGAATCACAAAAACGTGAGAGAGAGGTCATGCCTAGACTGATGACCATAAGTTCTGTTGAGGAGCAGGATGAATTCTGCTCTATAAAACTTGGTCCATAAAAAAGGAGAAAACCTTTAAAAAAAAAAAATAAACAAACTTGCACTCAGAAGAAAATCTAAAGATACAAAATCTTCCATTA
>NW_007729857.1:18588-21616 GCF_000696425.1 Galeopterus variegatus
TCACTGATTAGCCTGGTCAAGAAAAAAGCAACAAAGCACCTATATACCTAATGAGCAATAAATAAGGTGAAATAACCTTATATACATTGAAAATACTTTAAAAAAATCATGGCAAAGAACTTTACTTTTGTGCAAATAAATTAGAAAAAAATTTGAAAACTGGATGAAATGAATAATTATCTAGGAGAGTACAAATGGCTTAAACAAATCCTGGAAGAGATAAAAATTCTAAATACACCAATAATAGTGGAAGAAACTGAAAACAACCACAACCCACAAGGCTGACATTTTTGTAGACATCATGCCAACGTCTGAGAAACATATAATTCCAATTCTATTTATTCCTATTTAGACATTAGGAATTAAAGAGAAATTTGCAAATTCCTTAAGCAGAATCATAGTAACCCTAATACCAATATCAAAACCAAAATTTTATTCCAAGATCTGATAAAAATAGCACAAAGAGAAGACCAGCCTTACTTAGGATTATCAATGGAGAAAACCTTCACTAAAATATCAAAAATAAAGTAGCAAAATATCAAGTGAATAATATACTATTACCTAGTATTTTTTGATTTCCAATGAGTGTAAGGATGTTGTTATGAGTTGAATTTTGTTCCCCAAAAGGTGTTCCAGTGCCTATGACCTTATTAAGTGATAGAGTCTTTGCAGATGATTAAGCTCAGAGGAGATTACTGGGGTAGGCCCTAATCTAATATGACTGGCATCTGTGAGATGCCAGTGAGATTTGGACAGAGACAGACTTGCACACAGAACACCATGTGAAGATGAAGGCAGAGTTGGTGTGATGGATCTACAAGCCAATAAATGCCAAAGATTTCCAGCGAGAGTCGTGGAGCAGATTCTCCTTCACAGACCTCAGAAGGAGCTAACAGTGCTGACACCTCAGTCCCAGATTTCTAGGCTCTAGAACGTGAGACAGTAAATTTCTGTTGTTTAAGCCATTCTGCTTGTGGTGCTTTGTCATGACAGTCCTAGGAAACTAATGCAGATGGTTAAAACATATATTGCTTCTTCTATATGCTAAAAGTCATTTGGAAACACTAAGCCTCACTTTTTAACTAAACAAGAAAAACAAAGCCTTCAGAAAATTACACAATAAAAATGTATAGCATGAATCAAAAGCCAGCACCTTGCTTGCTGGGGCAATACTAGAAGAATTCTCATTAAAGTTAGGAACAAAAGGCGATACTCTTAGCACCAGTGTTATTTAACACTCTTCTGGGATTACTAAACAATGCAATCAGACAAGAGAATTAAATAGGGATTACTAAACAATGCGGTCAGACAAGAGAATTAAATGAGAGGATGCAAAATTATTACCATTTGCAGATATGATGATAAACCTTGTAAAAGCAAAAGAGTCAACTAACAGATTATAATTATATAAAATTGAAAAGTATTCATTATTTTTATTTTGTCAATATACAATGTAGTTGATTATTAAAAAAAAATAAAAATAAATAAATAAAATATGCTTCATTAGAAAAAAAAACAACTTACAAATAGATATGGAGAAGGCAACATGGAAAAAGGAAGAGTAATTTTTTTCAGGAGCTTCTTAGAAACTATAGGTGATTGTCTAATATTTAATATTCTATTATTCATAAAAATAAAATGATTTAAAATATATATATTGCCAAAAAAAAAAAGAAAAATATTCTACCTTGTTAATTTACAAAGAAAAGAGGACTCTTCTCTAAAGAAATGGAATAAGCTGCCTAAAAATAATGGGGGCAGGTAAAGTAGATGGCAGTATACTAGAGCCATCATCCCAAATTTTGGCCCCCACTAAGACCTTCCTCTCACTTCTCATCTGATAGCACATCTGCTCACCTGCAAGCCTATTCCATTACATATTCCTAGTCAGCCTTCCTATTCATGGCACAGACCCAGTGGAAAATCAACCAACACAAACAACATCAATAGATGAGATCTTTAAAATATCAACCCAATTCCTCATTTGTCAAACATATGATAGAAACAGTGGAGTTAAAGAGAAAGACCATAATTAACAAATAGAGCAATTGGTGCCAGAAACTAGAGAACTTAAAAATAGAAACAACTTAAAAAAAAAAAAAGCTCCAGCTAGTAACCAACTAGTGATTTGTTACCATGAAACAGCAAAAGAATGTTCTATATAAAAATTAGTAATTAAAAAAATAAGAAAGGTTTTAGAAAATGAGCATATGATGGCTAAAATTAAAAATTTAGTAAGGGGCTGGAAGAATCTATTAAGGATATCTTCTAGTTCACAGAACAAGAAATCAGAGATGTGGAAAATTTGAGTGAAAGGATAAAGAGCATGGGAGATAAATTTAAAAGTGACATTTCCCAAGTAGAATCCCATAAACAGATTATAACGAAAATGGAGGGGAACAGTAAGACAATAACAAATAGAAGAAAAATGTCCATGGCTGGAAAGAGATGTTCAGGGATTCTAAAGGGCCTTCCTAGTGTGGAACAGGGTAAATGAAGAAAGATCCATATGGACGCAGGACATACAAATCCCAGAAATATTCACACCAACACACATCACATGAAACTCCAGAAAACCAAAGACAAAGAGATAATCCACAAAGAAAGAAAGAATTACACACAGAGGACAAATCTAGCCAGGTAACAAATTTCTTGTTAGCGATACTAGTTTGTAGAAGGCAAAGTTCTGGGAAAATTACTTTGCACCTAAATTCTGTGATATATTATCCATCAAGTGGAGATGGGGAGAGAAAAGTCCTTCTGATTTGCAAGAACTTAAATTTTACCACTTGTGATCCCTTTCTCGAGGAGGCTGAGTACTCACTCCAGAGAAACATGGGTAGATGCCAACAAAGAGGCAGAGCTAAGTAAGAGACAGCTAAAAAATAGAAATTCCAGGATGACGGCTGTTCAACCAGCCAAAATTAAACAGAAATTCAACAGACTGCAGAGGAATGTTTTTTTTTTTTTTTTTTTTTGTCTTTTTCTGTGTCCGGCAATGGATCGCAATCCTCAGTGTTGCCCCCGT
>NW_007729857.1:22616-31260 GCF_000696425.1 Galeopterus variegatus
AAGAAAGAAAGAAAGAAAGAAAGAAAGAAAGAAAGAAAGAAAGAAAGAAAGAAAGAAAGAAAGAAAGAAAGAAAGAAAGAAAGAAAGAAAGAAAGGAAGGATATATTTCTTCCCCAACTAAGAGAAAAGAGTCAATGAGAGACTCCAGGAATGGCAAATATACACAAAAATCATGATACAAATATGAAGTAAAATAAAATGTAGCATGCGTTTAAGCTATTGATGAAGTGTAAGAGAAGATAATTCATTTCACTTGGATGCTAGAGTGGTATAGGGTTGGGACACTGAGCCTGGGTATCAGTCAGGGTTCAACCAGAGACACAAAACAGTAAGAGGTACATATTATGAGATCAATTGCAAGGAATTGGCTTACACAATTGTGGAAGCTGCTAGGCAAGTCCAAAACCCACAAGGCAGGCCCTTGGGAAAGCCAGCTGGAACTCGTGGGTGAGAGCTGAAGCTTCTGTCCACAGGTGGAATTTCTTCTTCCTGGAGAAACCTCAGCTCTTCTCTTAAAGCCTCTCAACTGATCGATTCTGATCCACCCAGACCATCTAGGATAATCTCTTTGACCTAAAGTCAACTGATCATGGACTTTAATCACATTTACAAAATACCTACACAGTGACTCGTAGATTAGTGTTTGATTGAATAACCGGAGACCATAGCTTAGCTAAGTTGACACATAAAATGGACCATCACAGCCCCAAAATAAGGAATTATAATCCTAGACCTCTATTTGGCTCTACGGTGAAAATGACGTGCACATTTTCAGCTTTCAGAATAAGCTTTTAGACAAAAGACTGTCCATATCTTTTTCAGGGTGTAATATAAATGTCATTAACATTGTCAGTGTCGAGATATGGATATAGATACAAAAGAACAGCAAGATTCTTGAACAAGGATGGTTACTATAGAAATAGCTGGGGGGGGGACCGCAAATAACCTAAACATTCAGTAGTTGGGGACTGGTTAAATAAATTATGAAATATCCATATAAAGGAATACTATGCTATGCATAGGTTAAAAATATGATGTAGCTCTATTTTCCTATGAGAATTTCAAATTATATTAAGTGAAAAAGCAAAGTGCAAATCAGTGTGTTTAGTGTGCAAAATAAATGTATGTATATATATATGAAATATCCATATAAAGGAATACTATGCTATGCATAGGTTAAAAATATGATGTAGCTCTCTTTATTTTCCTATGAGAATTTCAAATTATATTAAGTGAAAAAGCAAAGTGCAAATCAGTGTGTTTAGTGTGCAAAATAAATGTATGTATATATATAACTTTCTAGAATTTATATAATAAGAATACACACACATACATATACACGTTTATGCATGCATGCATATATATACATATACACATGTATGTATGTGTATAAATTTTTAAGAAATATACCCAGGAAAGGAAACTTTTATTTTTAGTTTAGCATTTTTATAGAAAGGAAGTGGGGGGTAGAGGGAGAAAGAGAAACTTTTATTTTTCATTTTTGGCACCATTTGATTTTTTTTACAATGTGCATTTAATACATTTATTGTTATCTGCGTGGTGGGATGAAGAAGCATTTAAGTTTTCTTCATGTCTTCCAGGTTAAGAAGCAAACACATAACCTAACAAATGTCACTGGACGATATTTACTGAACACGGCTATACACTAGGCAGCATGCCAAACTTGGTCATGCCAAGGTAAATAAGACAGCTTCCGCCCTGAATGAGTTCCAGCTCGGTGGGAGGTACCTGTATTCAAACAATATTCTAAAATATTGTGGTGCAATAATAGAAATAAGCACAGGTGATATGTGAGCCCCACAGTAGCAGATTGTGCAAAGCTCTAGTTCCACACCTCAAAAAACGGGAAGTGCTCCTGCTGCGATGGTCAGATGAGAGGTAGAGTGTGTGGCCTGGAGAGAGAGGGACAAGCTTGGAGACTGGACTCTGAACCTGGCTTTCTGACTTATAAAAAAATGACTGGAAATTTATCTCACAGGTTGTACACAGATTAATAAAAATGTATCTATAAAAAGCCTGGCACATAGTGGCATTGAAATTTGAGTGCTTTTCCCCCTCCTCTGACTCATACCAGAAGCCTGGAATTGCACCAGATAGATGTTTCCATTCTTTTTAGGTTAAAAAACAACAAAATCCCTTGAGGTGAATGACTTGCCCGTCATGACTGGCCAATTAGAGGCAAAGCTAAGGCGAAGACACAGGTGTCTGGACACCTCGGTTGATGCTCCTTGCATGGGGCCTGTACGGAGAGTGGCATTTAAGCACATCCAGTTTTTTATGTGTGTGGCAGACGCAGTAAGAGGTGGTATGCAGAGTGGCGGGGGGTCACGGAGCCCCCACGGACAGACTATGTTATGCTTCTTGAAGAAATGCCAGGCTCCAGGTCTGCAGAAACAGCCCACCACTGTGGCCCAAGAACCTGAGGGCTTCATCTCTCTGTCCCTCCCCTCCCACCTCCTCAGCATCCACCCATCTGCTCAGTCAATGGTGAGCAGAGACTTCTAGTCTTCTGTTCAAGAGGAGCTGTTTATGAATGTGTCTTACCATCACCACATGCTCATAACACCAGTGTTCAAATTGTATGTGCATCTTAATGAGTTAAACTTTTCCCTGGGGGGAGGGGATGCATTGGAGAAGTAAGGAGGGGGTCCTCAGATGCTCACTTTGTAATAGATATGAGGATGGAAAGTCCATTTCTCCATTTTGTAGTACTTGTCCTTCCCAAGTAGGAGAGGTGAGAGCTTCAGCAGCCAAAGACATCTTAAGAGCTCTTAAATTCTCAAGGAATTCTGAGAGGAGGAGCCAATGCAATAATCAGCACTGCACTTCTGAAGGGCAGCCGCAGACCAGCTGCACCTAAGAGCCAGCTGGGTATCTGCACAAACAGGGCTGACAAAAGGGGGCTCTTCAAACACTTCTTGCTAATCAGCTCAATTACAGTTTACCCTGTAGAGAGGAGTTCCAAATGAATGCTAGTTAAACGTTGTTGGGCTCTCCTACTGCTCTGTATAAAAACCTAGGGTTAAATTTTAGCTGTGCCCTTATTAAACAAAAAAGATTGTCCTTTTTATTAAAAGCGAGTGAAGACTGTGGGGTATTTCTACTCTCTCCAGTTCTTTAAGTCTGAAGAGAATTTAGTGCCTGGGCTGGGCTGTCACGAGCCTTCATCTGGTCCAGTGCTTGGGGGATTAATCCACCACCGCAGGGTTTTGACTGAAAGAACTGTAAAGAGCAGAAATAACCCACAATCTTCACACGCTTTTCAATAAGAAGGTCAGTCTTGCTGTTTGATAATGGGCACAGCTAAAATTTAATCCTAGCTTCTTATACAGAGCAATAAACAGAGTATCAGCTATACAGGTACATTAACAAGTCAAAGAAAGCTTGAGCATTTTCCCTCTTAAATTACATCTTCCTAGACCCCCTTGGTCTGGGAGGTCTCTGATCCTTAGATCTCAGATTATTCCTGAATCAGGCAGTGGCATATTGTTTGTGATTCATGTTCCTTCAGCTGTAGACACAATTTGGTGTAAACAGGAGGTCAGCTTCTTAATGTACTTCAGGAGACCAGGGCTATATGCACAATAGGATCAGGAAGAATTTATCATCAATAACAGTGCCATTACTTACTGAGCATTTATTATGTGCAAGTGCTTTTATAATTGCTATGCATGTATCAACTCACTGCATCCCCTTAACAACATTTTGAAATAAGTGCTATTTGGAAATTGAGGCTTGTAAGCAACTACCCCATACTACCAACATAGTGTATTAGCTATCTATTGTTCTCAACAAATTACCCCACAATTTAGAAGCTTAAAACAATAATAGACATTTATCATTTCACACAACTTCTAGGTCAGGAATTCAGGAATAGCTTCATTGGATACTTCTGGTTTTAGACCCCTCCTGAGGTTGCAGTCAAAATATCAGGTGGGTATATACCATCTGAAGCCTTGACCCGGGGCTGGAGAATCTACAGCCGAGATGGTTCACTCATATGGCTGGTAGGCTGGCACCGGCTGTTGGAAGGAGGCCTCAGTTTCTCACCATGTGGGCCTCTCCAGAGAGTGCTGTAACATTTTTGCAATATTTCAGCTGGCTTTTTTCAGAATGAGTAATTCAAGGGAGAGAGCAAAGTGGAAACTTGGAGAAACCAAAGCTGGATTTGAAAATTAGGCCATGAGGCAGACAAAAGAACATCACCACTCAATTAGAATGCCATTGAGCTAAACGTGGGGGTAAAACCTAAGAAACAGATAAGGTGAAAGAATTCTCAGGGCATGAGTTACACACTGCAGTTGGTCAAATATCACTTTGACCTTAGAATCTAGTTCTGTGCAGCTGAATGGATTCATGTTATTCAGAGCCGTCATTTTGCTTTCTTAAAGGCAAGGAGACAAAAGAGAGAGAAAGAGAGAGAGAAACTTGGTCTCTGAACTTGTCTCTAGACTAGACATATCCATTTGAGTAAGTAGGAAATTCCTTAAAACCAAATGCACTTGTCACCTCAAATGAGACCCATTTCTATTTTTTTTTTTCATTGTTATCTGTGGTTTAACTAATACACAACTTTACACATCCAAGCCATGAAGTGATCACGGCATGTCAATGGGCATCTGCTGCTCACTGTGCTAAGTGGTAGAAGACATTTCGAAGTATGTGACCTGGTCCATGTTCTAAAGGAAATTCCTTAAAACCAAATGCACTTGTCACCTCAAATGAGACCCATTTCTATTTTTTTTCATTATTATCTGTGGTTTAACTAATACACAACTTTACACATCCAAGCCGTGAACTGATCATGGCATGTCAATGGGCATCTGCTGCTCACTGTGCTAAGTGGTAGAAGACATTTCGAAGTATGTGACCTGGTCCATGTTCTAGGGAGGCTTAGACTTATTTGGAGAGGAAAGACATAGGGAACCCTCTGCAAGCAACTTTAATTACATGAGAGGCCAATGTTCACAGACAGTAAGCTCCGAAGAAGGATGGAAGGATGTTTATCTGTGAAGGAAAGATAGTGGGGGAAGAATGAATGGCTGAAGGAGAAGAGATCTGAGTCCTGCTTTGACGATGGTCAAGTATGGACTGGTCTCTTTGTGTATTTATCTGGGTTTCTACAAAAGCAAATGCTGACACCAAAACTTAGATTCAGGCAGTTTGGGAGCTAACCCTGGGACACAAGAATAAGAAAGAGTAGTTATAGTGAGACAGGGAAGGAGGTACTGATAAAGGATGAATTGCTACGACCACTGCTGGAGGGGAGCTCAGCTCCTCAGAGAACTTGAGGAAACAATGTTTCCTAGAATTTTCTATCTGAAGAATAATAAGCTAGGGCATTCATTCACTGGCTACCATACCCCTTTGGTTGGGGGTTAACCCCATGGGCATTAATTATCTGTGGTTTAACTAATACACAACTTTACACATCCAAGCCGTGAACTGATCATGGCATGTCAATGGGCATCTGCTGCTCACTGTGCTAAGTGGTAGAAGACATTTCGAAGTATGTGACCTGGTCCATGTTCTAGGGAGGCTTAGACTTATTTGGAGAGGAAAGACATAGGGAACCCTCTGCAAGCAACTTTAATTACATGAGAGGCCAATGTTCACAGACAGTAAGCTCCGAAGAAGGATGGAAGGATGTTTATCTGTGAAGGCAAAGATGGTGGGGGAAGAATGAATGGCTGAAGGAGAAGAGATCTGAGTCCTGCTTTGACGATGGTCAAGTATGGACTGGTCTCTTTGTGTATTTATCTGGGTTTCTACAAAAGCAAATGCTGACACCAAAACTTAGATTCAGGCAGTTTGGGAGCTAACCCTGGGACACAAGAATAAGAAAGAGTAGTTATAGTGAGACAGGGAAGGAGGTACTGATAAAGGATGAATTGCTACGACCACTGCTGGAGGGGAGCTCAGCTCCTCAGAGAACTTGAGGAAACAATGTTTCCTAGAATTTTCTATCTGAAGAATAATAAGCTAGGGCATTCATTCACTGGCTACCATACCCCTTTGGTTGGGGGTTAACCCCATGGGCATTAACATCCCTGCCCTTCCTGACCATGCCCAGATGTGAGCTGAGTGGACTAAAGTAGCAATAAAGAAATACCATAGCATGTCCCCCTCAATATGGGGACACCAGCAGAGAGCCTGGAATTGCCCACCACAGCTATGGACAAAATCAGAGGTGGGTGGAGGAGATTCAGTAGAAGTTGCAAAACTCATCTGCTTCAATCAGGAAAATAAAAACTAGCTCCTCCTGTTCCTTCACCTTAATTGTCATCAGCTAGACATGTGTCACATGGCCAGCCTTAGCTGAAAGGAAACCTGGGGAATCAGCAGTTTTGGTGGGGCAGCTGGTACATAAGAGAACCATTGTGGGGACCATGCTAGACAACATCAGAGTACAATCTGTAAGGAAGGATGGAATGGATATTGGGCAGGCAGCTAGCATGGTCTGCTCAGCATTAGGTCTAAGAGTAGACAATGTCTCCCCCTCACTTACGTGGAGCTGTTCTCTCTCCCAAATATCCATAAGTCATGCAGCATGGGGCCAGAGTTATATCAGGAACCACTGCCACTCCTTCCTTCCATGAACTTGTCAGCATCTCACCTCGGTGATTCCTGCACCCTCATACCTATGGAGCATACGGAAGAGGTGGCAGTCATAGATCCCAGCATTTAAGCAGCTGCCATAGACNAGGAAATTCCTTAAAACCAAATGCACTTGTCACCTCAAATGAGACCCATTTCTATTTTTTTTCATTATTATCTGTGGTTTAACTAATACACAACTTTACACATCCAAGCCGTGAACTGATCATGGCATGTCAATGGGCATCTGCTGCTCACTGTGCTAAGTGGTAGAAGACATTTCGAAGTATGTGACCTGGTCCATGTTCTAGGGAGGCTTAGACTTATTTGGAGAGGAAAGACATAGGGAACCCTCTGCAAGCAACTTTAATTACATGAGAGGCCAATGTTCACAGACAGTAAGCTCCGAAGAAGGATGGAAGGATGTTTATCTGTGAAGGAAAGATAGTGGGGGAAGAATGAATGGCTGAAGGAGAAGAGATCTGAGTCCTGCTTTGACGATGGTCAAGTATGGACTGGTCTCTTTGTGTATTTATCTGGGTTTCTACAAAAGCAAATGCTGACACCAAAACTTAGATTCAGGCAGTTTGGGAGCTAACCCTGGGACACAAGAATAAGAAAGAGTAGTTATAGTGAGACAGGGAAGGAGGTACTGATAAAGGATGAATTGCTACGACCACTGCTGGAGGGGAGCTCAGCTCCTCAGAGAACTTGAGGAAACAATGTTTCCTAGAATTTTCTATCTGAAGAATAATAAGCTAGGGCATTCATTCACTGGCTACCATACCCCTTTGGTTGGGGGTTAACCCCACGGACATTAACATCCCTGCCCTTCCTGACCATGCCCAGATGTGAGCTGAGTGGACTAAGGTAGCAATAAAGAAATACCATAGCATGTCCCCCTCAATATGGGGACAGCAGCAGAGAGCCTGGAATTGCCCCCCACAGCTATGGACAAAATCAGAGGTGGGTGGAGGAGATTCAGTAGAAGTTGCAAAACTCATCTGCTTCAATCAGGAAAATAAAAACTACCTCCTCCTGTTCCTTCACCTTAATTGTCATCAGCTAGACATGTGTCACATGGCCAGCCTTAGCTGAAAGGAAACCTGGGGAATCAGCAGTTTTGGTGGGGCAGCTGGTACATAAGAGAACCATTGTGGGGACCATGCTAGACAACATCAGAGTACAATCTGTAAGGAAGGATGGAATGGATATTGGGCAGGCAGCTAGCATGGTCTGCTCAGCATTAGGTCTAAGAGTAGACAATGTCTCCCCCTCACTTACGTGGAGCTGTTCTCTCTCCCAAATATCCATAAGTCATGCAGCATGGGGCCAGAGTTATATCAGGAACCACTGCCACTCCTTCCTTCCATGAACTTGTCAGCATCTCACCTCGGTGATTCCTGCACCCTCATACCTATGGAGCATACGGAAGAGGTGGCAGTCATAGATCCCAGCATTTAAGCAGCTGCCATAGACGCCCTCCCACAAATGGAGCTTTAGGTTACAGCCCTTGAGAAGAGCTCAGGTAAAGGACTTGCCAAAATGTTGGCAAACTGGGGGGTGAGGGGCAGAATAGGGACATAGTTGAGCTCTTGTTGCTCACATTTACATGTTGATCCCTGACATGTGACCATATTCCTGGGCTGAACTGTCCCTGGAGGTAAGAGTCTGAAAGAGTCACCTTGGAACGAGCAAATACCAGAGGACAGACTCAGCTTCTCTCCTTTCCTTACTCTCTGCCTGGCTTTCCTCCAAGAACGAATCAACAAGACTCTTGCTCCTTCATTTACCCCTTTCCAAAAGCCTCCAACACAGGAAAAGGGTAGAAAATGCGAAATTCAGGGCCGACCCCGTGGTGCACTCGGGAGAGTGCGGCGCTGGGAGGGCAGCGACGCTCCCACTGTGGGTTCGGATCCTACATAGGGATGGGCTGAGCGCGGTGCGGGTGACACCACCCCAAGGGTTGCGATCCCCTTACCAGTCATGAAAAAAAAAAAAAAAGAAAGAAAAGAAAAGAAAATGC
>NW_007729857.1:32569-35437 GCF_000696425.1 Galeopterus variegatus
AGACATAAGGTGAGGAAAGGGACAACGTGCTAGGAAGGAGCACTTACTTCTAGCAGGGGCCTTCAAGAAGGTGTCCTGGGGTTGCTGCCTTAGCCCGTGCTTGTATATGTCAGAGATCCTGCAAAATGCTTGTACTGGAAGGAGACTTTATCCTCTTGTATTTTAATTTAAATTCATGTCAGAAGAAAATTTAAAAAACAAAACAAAAGGGTATAATAAGGCTGTGATTCTCAACTGGGGCCAATTTTGGCCCCCTCTCTTCTACCCAGAGGACATTTGACAATGTCTGGAGACATCTACGGTTGTCCCAACTGCGGGAGCTCCTACTGGCATCTAGTGGGTAGAGACCAGGGACGCTGCTAATCATCCTACAGTGCACAAAATAGTCCCCATAACAAAGAATTACCTGGCCCTAAATGTCCATAGTGGTGAGGTTGAGAAACCCCAGCACCAGGGAGAATGGAGAGCTGTTCACGTGCTACTCACGTCCGCAGAAACCGAGGGCAGGCAGGTGAGAGCACGTTTTATGCGGAGTCCTGCCCCTGCAGGGCAGGTGAGGGATGGTCAGGGCTGCGTCAGGTGAGAGGGACCAACTCTCTGTGGCCAAGGCATGTCATCCATGAGGCTGGGGCAGGAGAGAGCCTGGACATCTCAGGCTGAGATGAAGAACTGGAAAGGAGTCACTCTCTGGTTTTACTTTTGGTGTGTTAGTTTTACTTCCTTGCTTATGCTCATGTGCCAGCAGCCCCCCAACTCCCTCCCTGCATCCGCCCCTCTCCTCTCATCCTCCTCTTCCCTTCTTAGAGTATTTCTTCCGAGCCTCTGCTTTTCTGAAGTTTAAGCATCAGGTGAGTAAGGATGAAGTGTTCAAGGTTAGATTAAAGCCGTGAGCTGGAAGAACAGGTTCTACTTCAGGGCTTCGTTCCTCCCATTTTAAGATGTTCCAGCAAAAGCACAACTGACACTTCACTTGCTCAAGTGAGAAGAAAATGACAAAAGAAAGAAAGAAAAAGACTAACCATGAAAGTGTTTGGAATTCTTGGGCATGCCTCCTTGATTTTAAGTTTCAACAACTGTTTGATGTACTCACCACTATTCAAAGGAGGA
This sequence comes from Galeopterus variegatus, assembly GCF_000696425.1. Lineage (NCBI taxonomy): Eukaryota > Metazoa > Chordata > Mammalia > Dermoptera > Cynocephalidae > Galeopterus > Galeopterus variegatus. The sequence goes on from NW_007729857.1 coordinate 33,677, forward strand.
AAAAGCCAAAGCTCAAAGACATTAAAGAGATCTTCCAAGGTGACACAGCCAGGAAATTACTGCCTTGGCCTTCTGTGATATAAATGAGTCAGAGATGTCTCCTGTATATGGGCCCTCAGGTTGCTTATTTCTAAAGAGCTGGTGCTAGACTCATATTTTCACACATGCAATTGTTCTAAACAATAGTGTAAATAAGCAAATCTGTAGCCATTTAGAGCCTGCTTCCTTTGCACACCCCTGAAACCTCACTACACATCTGCTGGCAATAGATAAGCCCCAGGCCATAAGGACCTCGAGCTGCTGTGACTCTGGCCCTTGGAGCGCTCTGACACAGAGACTCCCCACCTTGCTGCTGAGCGACATCACTAGGCTAAGCCCCTTCTTCAGTCTCCAGCCTCCAGGAGACCCCTTGCCCCCCTCCCCTTCTGGATGGTGGTCCATGAGCCTCTGGACAGTCTCATGCTGTGAGGAACCCTCTCATGGTCTTACCTTTTTCCTTGATCCCTGGGATTTCCAAATCCCTCAAACCCCCTACACATTCTAAGGCAGATCTTCAGGGTCTGAGCCCAGTGACTTTTTCTCCCTACCTCACAATTTCTATTCTACTTTTGAACTTTTTCAACAAATGGGATTATGCAAGAGATATAGCATCCAAGCAATATTCCTAGAGAAGGACCATGAGTTGATCTGAAACTTAATGGCTCAGTTCCCCAAACCTGGGAAAAGCCAGCATCACCTGGAGAGAGCAGAAAGTTCTTGTACAGACACTTAATTATTATTATTATTGCTACAATTTCCACATTCATCCTCTGAAAGGGATAGGGACAGGGAATAATACTGCAGAGATATGATAAAATTCATCACTTTATTAAGGACGTCCATTCATTGAGCATTCACTCTGTGCCAGGCACTTACTACGTTGTTTCACCAAGACCTTCTATGGAACCTTCCAGAGGCAAAGGCAAGCCTTCCACTTGTCAGGCCATGGTGGTATTCGTGTAGCAGGTAGACATTCCCGCTGCTCCCCCCTCCCCCCAGTTTCCACATACATCCTGTCTATTTACCACCCACTTAAATTTCCTGAGAAACATAACACAAGAAACTCACTGCTCCCTGCTTCGCTGCTGCTTCCTGCTGGTTGCTGAGCTGCTCTGACCTTTATGGGACCAACCCAGCCATTCCCCTGGTTGAAAGGAATCCCCACAGGGAAGGAAAACAATGCCCTTTTGCAGGCAAAAACACAGGTAAGAAAGCCCTGTGTAGATCCTGAAATTACTAGGTACCCAGGGTGAAATGCAGGAATACTGTTATCTTCCAAATTTCAGCTCTGATTTATCTGTTATGTCTTCCCAACAAGTATCTGGTTTCAGGAAGCTCCACACAAAGAGCGGTGATTATAAACATTGCAGGTCTCACAGTCCCCTGAGGGTCACAACATTTATGGTGGTTGAATCACACTTATGGGGGGCAGAGCAGAAATTACCTCCCAAGTCAGAGCCTGTTGGAGGGAACTCGACTGAAAAGTCTCCCTTTCAATTGAGGATGAACCATGCTGAAGCCATTCCAGGCAGCACTGGGGAGGCAGTTCTGGGGGTTGAGGAGGGGCTGAAGCCCAGGGTGTGCCCGAGGGTTGGTGGAAGGGACAGATGTGCAGGTCCCTGTTTGATTTCTTCCTTCCCTAATCACCATGATGCTGCCCAGCAAATTGGAAGCTAGTGAAGCTCGGTGACTATGTCCTGTACGAAATTTCTAGAAAAATGA